>NW_025230859.1:0-12773 GCF_018294505.1 Triticum aestivum
AAGAAAAATAAAAATGCTAATGGTGGCAAATCACATATTTCAAGGAGGATTCCAACACGTAAATCCTCTAATTTGTCCTAAACGAAATGTTTGACTACATATTAAATCCCTTAACTCTTCTACAACATGGTTTAAATTGCAAGGTCAGTACGGAGATGTGAGATTGGCATGTATACCCGCATTTCTCGTATCACTAAATGAGCCCTGTAAACACAAATGGAGTGGGCAGCCCGAATGTGCATACATCGCCATTGATCATACATGAATAGCATGTGTGCCGGTCACCGGGGTTGCCTCCTGATCGAATTCGATAGGTTCATTTTCTTTACAGCCGAACTAACTCCATTTCCATTAATTGCTTATGAAAAATAACCATCATACAAGCTGCAAAAAAGGAGGGATGGGGGAATAACAAAAATATTAAAGAGGCTTGCGAGTTTAATCACTAGTAAGAAACCCACCGTGAATGTTTGCTCATGAACAACCACACTATGGGGCAAAAACCTACTAGCGCAAGATAAAAATGTTTAAAAAGTTGGGGATCACGGTGCAAATTACATTCAAAAGCAACACTTGCTCGAGTGATAGAAGCATCATTTCCAAGCAACCTCCAGAATGACCAGCAGCAATCAGCTTCCAGTAACAGCCGGCGGCGCCAGATCAAGGCCATGCATGGCAATAACCATCAAATCACCTGTGGTACCACGGTGCCTTGCCCCGCGGCGGAGGAGGCATCCGTCCTACATGGCTTCCTTGTGTAACCCCTGACGACCCGTCGTCGGACCACTTACCATGCTTTCCTCCTCCCCCCGGCCTTGCCTCCCCAAGCCCTTGAGCAAATTGGTTTCCTCCTTGTTCCCTCGGCATGTGCCAAGACCCGTCACGAAGATCACTAAATGAATAGCCTCCTGGCGCTTGTCCGCCACCCCCCTGATCTAATTGGTTTCCTCCCCTTGGCCCGGCCTCAGCCCCCTGACCAAAGTCGCCAAATGCACGCCCTGATGCCATAGCAACAAATTATATGCCAAAAATGTGCACCCACTTCCAAAATATAAGAATTAGAACGGACGCGTGGTTGCGTACCTTTGCAAACAGCAGAGCATGGGCATGGCAGCAGGGAGCAGCAGCAGGCGAACACCAGGGTGATTGCCATGGCGCGTGTGAGCGAGGACAGAGAAGAAGATGACCGCCTCATTGTCGATAGGACGATCCTGCCTTCCTAGCTTCAGCTCTGAAGAAATGATTTGATCTCTCTTTGTGGCCGGGTTACTCCTCTTAGTTAAGTAGTGCCCTAAGTGCAACAACAAGTGTGTCAAGTCAACAGATTGTCTGAAAATCTAGATTAACCTAATGTAATCACGATCAAGTGTAGCTAAATAGATGCTCGGAGCCCCAAGTCAAGTCAAGTGCTCAAAGTCGTCCATGCCAACACTTAATCTCTGTTGTCAATGCATCTTAATCACGGTTGCAGGCTTGAAACAGTCAGGCAAAGCTGCTGGCAACTGTAACATACAATTCGTACAAGTTGCTACTGCCAGCTGAGCAGTTGTACTGGAGATGCTCACCGATAAGCAGAGCAGCGTGGCAGTTCACCGATAAGCAAAATGGGCATCGGAATTTCAATAAGAAAATCAGAGTGCCGCAGCAGAAGCGTAGTGGGCCCATAATGCATAGGTCCAAACCTGGCTCTGGTAATATTTTCCACATTGGGCTGAACTTTTTTTTTCTGGGCTGCGATATTTTATTCGTTGTTCAACCAATTTTCATATTCATGAGTTCTGAACTGGACTTCAGTTTTTCGTGTGGTCCATTTCGATTTTGTAGGATTGTTTGGCCCGTTTCTTCTAATCATGCATCTTTCGAACATTCTTAACCTGAAAAGGAGGTCTTGGATCAATCTGTTTGACTTTTTTTTCTGGCTATTGTAGATTCTTCTTACGGTGACATTGTAGAAATTTTCAAGCCGTGCATTTGTCGTTTCGTCCATGAATAAGTATACATCTACCATATGGTACAACAAATTGCTTTTCTTTCCCCTCTCGCAAGGCGACTAGGGAAAGCCTTTCTCCCCTCGATTTTCGCCTGCAAGCCCGTGGATCCACCTACACTCTGCCTGCCGCTCAGACTGCCGATGGCGGGAAGAGGACCTTGTCCCTCGGCTCCGGCTAGTTGATAGATAGGGTTTTGGTTCTTCTTTTTTCATGCTTAAATATCCCACGAGGTGCTTCAGAAGAGCATAAAATCCTTCTAAGAATAAGAAAGAAGGTACAAAACAAATGGAAATGTGTGATATGCCATGAATAGTTCCGTGGCGATGTAAGATAGAAAGAACGGGGAGTTAGGCCTTCGGTTTCCTCTGTAGCCATTTTCCGACATGCGGATTCACTTCTCTGTTCAGACGGACGGCGGTGCTTCTTCATCGATATAGTCTTCCAGGCTCCGATCCTCCTCAAGTTCGTCCATTAGGACGAATTACATAGAGCTCTGATGTAGATTCCTGTCAGCTCCTCGGGGCGGCAGGTTTAGGTTTCTTGTCGTGCGTACACAAAGATTTGGTGTCAGGTTCTTCAGGTCGATTCAAGGATTCAATGCCAACGACTTCGTCTCTAGGGCCCTGGTCTAGGGATGGCACCCGCATGGTTTGGGTACGGGTAGAGCCACCCCATACCCTTACCCATCCCATTTGATCTTACCCATCATCCGTACCGTATCCACTAGTGGGAACAATTTATGTTCATACCCGTCAGGTAAATGGGTACCAACGAGTAAAAATACCCACGTTTGAATAACATTAATTTGAGCATCACATAATTATAAACAACAACATATAATCACAATTTATAAACAACAAACATAATAACATCAATACATACTTATAAACAACATCCTATGAAAATCAGCACTTTCTTGTAAACAACAACACATCAAAACAACAACACATAGTCATAAGCAGTAGCACATAGTCATACATTTAAGTTCAAAACTCACGACAAAGTGTACAGGTAATTTGTCAATATTCGTTAGATTTTATAAGGATACATGGGTATGCGGGTGAGGGTTATGTGATCTCATACCCTACCCGCTCTCCCCGATGGGTTTGAGATTTGCCTATTTTCTTTACCCATGGGCAACGTTTTGTCTCATGCCCTTACCCTAATAGTATTTTTACCCGCAGGATACATGGGTATTGGGTACCCATTTGCCATCCCTACATTGGTCCTTAGGGGTACGTGCACGAAGACTTCATGGTTGTCATCGATAAGATCAGGTCTACTTCAGTATGGGAGCGGTGACAGTGGCATCCGCGGCTCGTTCTGGCGGCGGCAAAGGTCATTCGTTGATCCATGGACCTTGATGTACTTTTTTTTATTATGTTCATGCTACTTTGTGCTTCCGGTGAATCTTTATTTTAGTATGAACCTTTTCGCATAGAAATCGTATGTCATACAATAAAATTACAAAAATTACATTTAATTTGCACATTGACAAGCGAAAGAAGAAGGTCCATTATACTGTGAACAAAAATCAACTTCAAATTTTGTCGAGCTGACTGACTGTTTTTTTTCTTTTTTTAGTCAACTACACCGGGCAAAAGCCAACCTGAACATATTTTTCATCTTTTGAAAAACAGAGCAGGATCAGACACCGTTGGATCAGTAGAAAGGAGACCGGCCACCAAGAAGATATACAGAAGAAGACACCAGCTTGCCGAGTCACTGGGATAGCCTTACTGGCTTGCTTGGTTTTACAACCGAGCTAAACCCATTTTCTCTACTCCTAATGTCTCAGTCCATACGTAGTTTCGTTCGCTCGTACCCTCCCCCTCCCATCGAACGAGAGGCCACCCCTCGACCCCATCCCACTTCCACCGTTTTTTTTATTAACCGAGACAATCCCCAAATAAACCCCACAATGGCCGAACAATATTAACCGATGGCATTCTTTCCAAACAATATTAACCTTTCCAAGTAATACTTTTCATACACATCAGGAATCAAATATTACCCGATGGCATCCTTTCCAAACAATATTATCCTTTCCAAATAATACTGTCCATACCCAACAGGAATCAAATCGCACCGCAATCGAAAACAGATATACAACGCCAATCAATCTTTTCGTTCTTTCCATCTTACACCTCCAATGCCCAAAAATAAAGCGACCAATCATAGTCTGTCCATCACGCCTTCCATATACAACAACAAACCAATTTTCAAAACGTTTCTGAGCGGGACGGGCAAGGCCTGTTTCTCCATGCTTCCAGGTCTCGGTTTGGGATCCTACCAGTTTGCCATTCGAGCGGCTGGGCGAGGCATGTTTCTTTCAAAGTTTTCCATCGGAGCAGGAGGCACCGGTGCCGCCGCGGCTGCGAGCAACAGGTTAGCACCTACTGATGTTCGACCGAGTTTAAACCACAGGGCAGTAAGCTGTGCACGCTTCACAATTTGCAACTTTACCTTTGTTCGTGAGTGCCGCAACTGTTCTTATGTAAGTAGTACCCCCAACTGTTCATTATAGCTCCAGCAATGCGCACATGGCCTTCTTACGTACGAGCGAGGCATCGAGCTGTTAGATTTAAGGAATAAAATGGTATTAGAATCACTGTAAAAGAGGTAAATCTCTGCGATTAGAATCTATACTCCCGTTCTTGATATGGAGAAATGCAAGCTTCCATTGTCACAATTTTTATAGGTGGCAGAGAGAGGGTGTAAATCACTTTTTAGTAAAACACCGGTTTTGTTCTACAATGCCATATGGAGATATACAGAAGTTCTCAACTGTTACTAAGAACTCTTTGAAAGCAGTAAGCAATAAATCAAATGCCAGCTTCCATAGTCACAGTTTTTATAGAGGCAAATGGAGGCAACAAATAACCTCCTGCTCCGATGGCAAACCAATCTTCCAGGTCTCGCTTCCATTGTCACAATTTTTATAGGTGGCAGAGAGAGGGTGTAAATCGCTTTTTAGTAAATCACTAGTTTTGTTCTATAATTTTTATACGGATGTTCTCAACTGTTACTACATACTATTTAAAAGCAGGAAGCAATAAATCAAATGCAAGCTTCCATTGTCACAATTTTTATAGATGGCAGACAGGGCATAAATCACTTTTTAGTTACAGTGGTTCTCAAATTATGTAAATCACTTTTTAGTAAATAACCTTTTTAGTTCTACAATGCCATATGGAGATATACAGTAGTTCTCAACTGTTTTCTAAAAACTCTTTCCTCAAATAGTATGCAAGGGGATGAAAAGGTTACTGCCCTGTTCCGATGAGCTCACAGATTTTATTGTGGCCCATTAAAACTCCTTGAGCTTCTTGCTGTCAAGACTTCATCATTTCAAAATTATCTTCCAGACTTTGATGTTTGTCTCTTCAATGAACTAGGAACCCAGGTAGTGATGCCTCGCTGGAGTATTGGTGAGCATGCGATCGGTTTTCTGCATGTTTTATAACCTGATGAGTGCATTCAACAACATATATCACTTCAGTACCAGAGGAAAATCAGCAAAACTAAAAACTATTTAAAAGCAGGAAGGAATAAATCCAACATTTGTTGCATATATATGTTTAGTTATCACAAATATTAAGGGTTTAATCTCTGCCGCTTCCTTAGTGCTGAGTCATGGGCTTTCCAAATAGTTGATATTAATGGGTCTGAGATATTGTAGGTTAAAGTATGTTAAATATAGTAGATGGTACTTGTTGATCTGTTTTTCCAATGACAGTTGTCTGTGACAATGATGTCCTCGAATGACTTGACCCCGTTTGGTTCTCGGTGGGAAAGGGTGAATCTTTATAAGCAACACCTACAGCGACAAATGGAGGCAACAAATAACCTCCGACGCCCTCTTGGTGATATCACCAATGTTGATATATTCCCGAGCGAGGGTCCAGGTATATGGAATTTGAACAATATTGGTTTTTAGTAAATTGATTTCAAGATTGGTTTCTACTAATTTGAAAAATCCATTTCGCAAGCCATGGGAGTGCCCCACAACCATCGAGCATCATGTTTATTCGTGAAGCAACAATACCATCACCCTCAACCATTGAACTCCCCAAAGGGAGTCCAGGTATAACTCATCAGCAAGGTTTAAATGCCTCTGATATTGGTTTTTACTAATTTGAATAATATTTCAGATGCCATTACATCTGACCCACATCCGTCGAGCGGCCTGGTTATACATGAAGCTACAATCCCCTCTGCTGAAACCATAGAACTCCCCAAAGGGAGTCCAGGTATATCTCACGGTCCACTTGCTCGTAATCTGGTTTGTTTTATCATTGATATATTGTAGCCCTCATGGTGCATGATTGTAGCGGTAAATACGATTAACCTGTAGTGAGATCATTTATCTTGAATGTTCTGGTTCGGATGCTAATGTGTATATATATGTGTACAATAACGGATCCAGCTACAAGGGCCCGGGATGCCAAGAGCGCACGGAGAAGAGCAGCTTATAAAAAGAAAAAAGAAGACGAAGGGTATCAAGAACAGATCGATAAGTTGAACACACGCAGACAGGAATCTTACCAGAAGAAGAAACAACAGGACACAAGAGAACAAAGAGAAAATATAAATGCACAGAGGCGAGCAGCTTATCAGAAGAAGACACAAGAGGACACAAGCACTGGTCATGTCTTACCACAACAGCAAAGGGATATTATAAATGCAAAGAGGCGAGCCACTTACAAGGAGAAGAAGGAACAAATAAACACGCAAAGATGTGAGACAGATCAAAAACATCGAGATAGCTTGACACCAGAGCAGAAAGGGGAGATGAGTGCTCAGCGCCGACAACGGGAGAAAGCTACGCGGAACACCCCGTGTGCTGAATCCATTGCGATGCCTCGTCCTGATTTAGCAACCTCAGTTGCGGCAAGCACATGCGGTCACCCCTTCAAAACTTACGGTATTTCTTGCATGTGTACTCCACATCTTTTGTTCGTATGCATTAAACAAATATTTACTTGCTCCGTATCGGTGCAGCCATCTACAGTTGCAGTATGGTGGACGATAATATTGTCATGTTGAATCCTGCGCAACAATCCCATGGTGAACTAATAGATTATGCTCCTACCGTCACGTCATCCCCCACATACATTCGCAACACCGAAACCGATGGTAGTTGTCCCATCAACAACCAGCTTTCATTTTTTAATCATTCAACAATTATTTATGATAATTCAAAAATGTTGCAGGTGCATACATAAGTAGAACCTTTGGTGACGGTGCTGTAGATCGTGACCTCATTGAAAATGATGATCACCTAAAAAGTGTCGACCAGCAAACCAGTGATCCGCTAACAATAGCGGATAGTGCAGCTGACGAGCAGATGCATGAGTCGAGAGCTCAGCTTAGGACGAGAGAGCGAGCTTGCAAAGGGAGGTATGGTGGCGAAGAAGCATCAAGAGAAAATTGGCAAACGAAAATCATGTACGCAGGTGCCACGTGGTGAGAGGAAGGCTCTGCTAAATCGTCGTAATGCAAGCTTTGCAAGTAGGGTTAAGACCCCAACTGCCAGGACTATCTTCATACCGAAAATGAGCTCAACGGGACAACCAACCATACTTGAAGCACATGGTGCCTCAACCTCATCTAGCACGCCAGAGTACACGATCAGGAGTGAAGGTAACACTCCCATCCTTACTCTTCTTGTGTCCCTTGACACTGAACACTCATTTATTGAATCGGCACCCGTGCAACCGACATGGACGCTTACCTTAGTGGTCTCATGAATGATAATGCCAACCCTGACAACCTCTTCGACGATGAGTATTACCTGTTTGCTGGTGAAGGTATGTACACCAGCTTGAGCAAGATCCACACGTTGGGAGTATCGCATTAATTAGAAACATTGTTTGCGGGCTCGGTTGCTGATGACATGGAGCACGACGAATTGGAAGACTCAAGTCACAATACCTATGTCAACCATGATCCCTTGGACTATGTGTACTCAAACCTCCCCGACAGTACACACATCCTCAAGCACGCCGCGAACTGCGACCACTGCAAGGCCAAGAAGTTTGTGTCCGAGGCCCCGGGATTTTGCTGTCGCAATGGGCAGATTGAGCTGAAGCAACCGGAGCCCATCCCGGAGCTAATGAGGCCTTGGTCTAGCCAGGATGCGGACTCTAGGCATTTTCGAGAGAACATACGGTTCTTCAACGACCACTTCTCCTTCACAACGCTCGGCGTCAGCCTGGATGAAAGCTACACAAACATGAAGTCTGGGGTGTACACCTTCCGGGCGCACGGCACCATCTACCACGACGTTCATTCCTTCGGGACAACATCCCGTCCAGAGCATCTAAAATTGTACTTCTACGACGACGACCCAGGCCTAACCCATCGCCAGCCTGCCACCAAGCAATTAGATCAGAATGTCGTCAGAAAGTTAGTGGACATACTCAAGGAAAACCCGTACTCCCAGCAATTTAGGAGTTTGGGTGCCCACGGGGACAACCTCGACGATTACAGGATAGACCTCAACACGGACTAGAGACTAGATCAATGGAAGTATAATAGACCTCTATCATCGGAGGTCGCTGCAATTTGGGTGGAGGGCACTGACCTAGCAAAGAGGTTCGATCGTAGGATTACACTTTGCGGGAATGACAACCAGAGGCACAGTATACATGTGACGGCTGGCTCGTATGACCCTCTCTCTTACCCACTCTTCTACCCAAGGGGGGAGCTCGGTTGGCACCCGAAACTTCCTAAACGTGATGTCCCTTGGCCGGTTGTGCAACAACCAAGAGGTAGAGGTGATGATGATGATGATGATGAGGAGGATGCAGGTAAGCCTTATGCGTATTTTGTCGTTGAGATGAATTGTATACTTCTCATATGAATCCTAATGTCCTCGATACTCATCCATGTGCAGAGGGGAATAGCAGGTTATGCGTCCCGGTTAGAGACTACTACTGTTACATGCTCCAGACACAACCTGGGATATTCAATCCCATACTCTGTGGAGCACGATTGCTCCAGCAATGGGGGGTGGACATGTACATCAAGATTGAGAGTTGTAGGTTGAAATGGTACAGGAAGAACCAGACAAAGATCCGTGCCGACCTGTATAAAGGAGTTGTTGATGCAATTACATCCGGGGAGACCCGGGCAAGCGCTGTTGGAGTAAGGATAGTGCTCCCTGGAACGTACCCAGGTGGCACCGCGACATGAAGCGGAGGCATATGGATGACATGGCAATTGTCCATACCCACGGGAAGCCTGACATCTTCTTGACCATGACCTGCAACCCTAACTGGGAAGAGATAACAAATGAGTTGTTTCCTGGTCAGACAACGCAAGACCGGCCTGATCGTGTGGCTCGTGTGTTCCATGGAAAGCTAGAAGCTATGAAACACATGTTGTTCAAGAAGAATATCCTGGGTGTTGTTGTCGCACATGTATATGTAGTCGAGTTTCAAAAGAGGGGCCTCCCCCACGCACACTTTTTGTTGATCATGGATTCTGCCTATAAGCTTGTCATTCCGGAGCAGTACGACCGACTCATTTATGCCGAGCTCCCAGACAAGCAAAAGTATCCTGAACTCCACGCCTTGGTGGTGAAACATATGATGCACGGACCATGCGGTGCTCTCAACCCCCAAAATGTTTGCATGCAACAAAACGAGTGCAAGTGCAGATACCCGCGGCCATTCAATGAAAACACGACACAGGGCAAGGACTCATACCCTGTTTATCGTCGTCGAGATAATGGTCGGCAGGCTAAGGTCCGGGGTAAAATGTTGGACAACAGATGGGTTGTGCCGTATAACCCTTACCTTCTGCGTATGTTCAATTGCCATATCAACGTTGAGGTTTGCTCCGGCATAAAGGCCGTTAAATACCTTTACAAGTACATATGCAAGGGCCATGATAGGGCTTCTTTCAGCATCGACCAGCCAGACGCCGATGGTAACATTGATGAGATCAAAAGATACATAGACGCGAGGTGGGTTACTCCTCCGGAGGCGATGTGGAGGATATTTGGCTTTTCCTTGTGTGCCAATGACCCGTCTGTCCTACAGTTGCCTCTTCATCTCCCGAATATGCACAGGGTGGCATTCAATGAGCAAACTCACTTGACCGGCGTAGTCGCCTCTGAGAAAGCTTCCAAATCCATGTTGACAGAGTATTTCAAAGCTAACCAAAACCATCCGTGGGCTAGGAATATATTTTACAAGGATTTTCCTGGAAGGTTCACATGGTAGAAGGGTAAGAAGTATTGGAAAGGGCGGGTGGAGCGTTATCAGATAGGTCGAATTGTGTCTGCCAATCCTGCCGAGGGGGAGTGATACTATCTGCGTGTGCTGCTAAACCATGTTGCTGGCAAGACATCCTATGAGGACCTGCTCACCGTGGACGGTAGGCTATGCGGGAGCTTTAGAGAGGTTACCGAAAGGTTGGGACTCATCGAGGCAGATAACACGCTCGACGATTGTCTTACCGAGGCAGAGCAGTGGGCGATGCCATGTTCGCTCAGGAGGCTCTGCACAACAATTTTGGTGCACTATGAGCCAGGCGACGTGCGTGGTTTATGGGATAGGCACTTCGAGCCTATGTCGGATGACTACCGACGATCACACATGTGTCCGATTGAGGCGGAACAGATGGTGTTGCTTGACATTAGGGGTACGTTGCAGTCCATGGGCAAAGACATAGCTGATTTTGCTCTTCCATGCATTGATGATGAGTTCGACCCAAATGAGGGTGAGGCCAGAGAAGTGATCGAGGAATCCAACATCGATTTTGACATCAACGACACTAAATTGGCATTGCCGCTAAACTTGGAGCAGAGGGTTGCATATGACGAGATACTAGCTGCTGTTGAACGCGGTGATGGGGGTGTGTTCTTTGTTGATGGCCCGGGAGGTACAGGGAAGACCTTCCTGTACAGGGCATTGCTCGCCAAGGTTCGAAGCGATGGAAACATCGCTATCGCTACCGCGACGTCAGGCGTCGCCGCTTCTATCATGCCTGGAGGCAGGACTGCCCACTCGAGGTTCAAGATCCCATTGAGCTGCGACGATGGCGCCTCATGCACCTTCACGAAGCAGAGTGGTACTGCCAAGCTACTAAGGATGGCCTCATTGATACTATGGGACGAGGCCACCATGACTAAGCGACAGGAGGTCGAGGCACTCGACAACAGCATGCGTGACATCATGGGAAGACGGGACCGACCCTTTGGAGGAAAAACTGTTGTGTTTGGCGAGGACTTCAGGCAGGTGCCCAGTCGTCAGGAGGGGGTCCCGGGGTCAGATAATCGATGCAACCCTCTGAAGTTCACATCTCTGGAAATGTATAAGCCAGCTAAGGCTCGTCACCAACATGAGGGCTCATAATGACACCTGGTTTGCGGATTACTTGCTAAGGGTAAGCAATGGTACCGAGGAAGTTGACGATCAAGGAAACATACGACTCCCTGAAGGTATTTGTGTGCCGTCTACAGGCGAGGGTGACGACCTGAAGAAGCCGATTGACCATGTGTTTCCAAGACTAGATGACAACATGTCTGATCCGAATTACATGACTTCACGCGCAAACCTCTCCACCACGAATGACAATGTCGACAAGATAAACATACACATGGTAGAGCGTTTTCGGGGAGAAGAAGTAATCTACCATAGCTTTGACAGTGCAGAAGACGACCCATATGGCTACTACGCTCTCGAGTTCCTAAATGGATTGACTCCCAACGGTCTGCCTCCGCATGCACTCAAACTAAAGCTCAACTGCCCTGTCATACTTCTAAGGAACATTGATCCGGCTAATGGTCTATGTAACGGGACGAGGCTTGTGGTGCGAGGTTTCGAGAGGAACGCCATCGACGCAGAAATCGTGATCGGACAACACGCAGGTAGGAGGGTATTCCTTGCTCGAATACCCCTATGCCCGTCTGACAATGACATGTTTCCATTCAAGTTCAAGAGGAAGCAATTTCCTGTAAGGCTTAGCTTTGCTATGACGATTAACAAGGCACAAGGACAGACGATTCCGATTGTTGGCGTGTACCTACCTAATCCGGTGTTTTCTCATGGTCAACTCTATGTTGCATTGTCTCGAGCCACCGCGAAGAGAAATATAAAGATCCTCATTGAGAAGGAGAAGGACAAGGAGAATGGCAAGAAGCAAAGCAGTAAATCAAAGAAGCGAAAAAGACCTACCTTGTCCTTACAAACCTCGATGAAGAACATCGTCTATAAGGAAGTCCTTACAGGCTGAAGTCCGCTCTTAAATATGACAGAGGATTTACTCTTATGCTACAGATAAGTTGGTGCTCTTCGGTGTTCTTGTACAGATATCTTATCTTTCTATGTTAGCAATCGAACCTTATTATGTTTATACAACAAGTCAAATATTAATAATATTGCCTCGGATTTGTGACTTTGCAAGTTGCCAATTTTTGCTGTATGTGACATTATTTTCCCTTTTGCTGGATTGCTTAAGTAGATTATTCGGTGTCTTACCCCGCGGTGCCGGAGGCGTCCGTCCTACTTGGTTTCCTCCTCCCATCCCACCCCCCTGATAAACGTGGTTTCCTCCTCCCCACGGCCCGGCTTCCCCACCCCCCTGATCAAATTGGTTTCCTCCCATCCCAGGCCCTCCCTCCCCACCCCCCTGCTCAAATTGATTTCCTCCAACTCCTGGCGCCCCCCGTGCCCCCTCACCAAAGCCACCAAATGCATGCCCTGATCCTGATGCCATCACAACGTATGTCAAAACGGGCATCCACTTACAAAATATAAGAACTATAAC
>NW_025230860.1:0-3321 GCF_018294505.1 Triticum aestivum
AAGAAACAGATTGCAGTTTCACGTTCAAGTGCTGAGGCTGAGTTGCGAGCCATGGCTCTTTTGACGGCAGAGGTGACTTGGTTACGGTGGTTACTTCAGGATTTTGGTGTTTCTGTCACTACACCGACTCTGCTCTTATCTGACAGTACAGGTGCTATTAGCATTGCGCGCGATCCTGTGAAGCATGAGCTCACCAAGCATATTGGTGTTGATGCTTTCTATGTGCGCGCTGCTGTGCAGGATCAGGTTATTGCTCTTCAGTATGTGCCTTCCGAGTTACAGTTGGCGGATTTCCTGACGAAGGCCCAGACTAGAGCACAACATGGCTTTTACCTCTCCAAACTCAGTGTTGTTCATCCACCATGAGTTTGAGGGGGGGTGTTAGAGTTATAATATAAGTCATGTACCCCTTTGTATTTATCCCGTTGTATAAGGGGTTTCCTGAATATGTGCCACACCTGTACATGTATATATATCGGCCTATGGCCTCATGGGAATACAAGTTGCTTATTCCTAACAACAACGACGTTACTCGTGATCTGTTTCGATGGAATGGTGTTTCGTTGTCTTCGGCTATGCTGCCTCGAAGTGACCGCCGTTTCTTCTTCCGGATGCCACAACCACACTTTGCCCCGAGCGACGACATCAACTATGGACCATCGGTGCAAAATCATCCCAACTACTACCTTGACTCCATTTTGGCGAATCGTCCTCTTGTGCCATGCCAACCTTTGTGCACTCGCATAAGCCACTCAATTTCGTAGTTTATGGCACGGCCATGACAGGAGGTGCCCTTACAGTTCCTTGTGGAGCGTGGGGTCATTGGTGGCTTGATCCCAGTGGCTTCCAATTCTCTCAACGCTTCGTCTGTGCTAGGAGTGTTGGGATCAAGCCGAGCACAGAGTGTTGGCATGCTCAACGGCACCAACTCCGGTTGTCGTGTCGTGCTTCCGCAAGAAACAAACAAAAAATTTGTGCAGCGGAGAGCCGATTTGCCACGATAACGAGCTCGCCTTTCTCATGGGCGCCGGATCCATGTCTCGTGGAGAGCCGATCTGCCATGATTGTAAACTTGCATTTCTCATAGGCACGGGATTTGTGCAGCTCAGGGAGCTGACGGGCTTCTAAGTTGTCCGCCTGCATAGGGTTCGTTTCTTGTAGGTGCTAGACCTCTGCACAACCAACAGAGCTGACAGGATTCGACGATGGTTGCCTCCACGGGCGTCCGCTTCTTGTGGGCACCGGATCCGTGCAAAGTACGGCTTCGGTTGGCTTCAACATCGGTCTCCATGGGCATACAGCCATACACTTCTTGGAGGCCCCAGATTTGTGTCGTGCAGACAACCTGCGAGCCTCCTTACTAGCACAACATGACTCGACGACAAATGAGCCCATGGTGCGCCGCCTGAATAAGATTGTTAGAATCGTGGAAAGACATCCTCACAGGTATCCTCTACGAACTTCATCCATTGTGTCTCATCTGCTCATAGGCAAGTGCGATACATGCTGAACACAACAATTTTGCTTCATTTTTGTGTTTGGTGTAGCCGCTCGTGGTCATGGGGGGCAAGGTGGTGCAAACCAGGAGCTGCCCGACTGGACCAATTAGCGAAGGATATGAATCTTGCTAGTTGACGCCTATCTTCTATCAGCCAGCATGAAGAAAAAAAATCTTAGATGTATATTTACTCTATTGGAGTATTATTTTAAATAAATTGTCACTAGAACAATATCATGTTTTACTGCAATTTATTGCTATATCAATATGCACATAATTAATATTATATATATTAAAATTATATATATAGTTGGGCATTTTTTACCCTAAGGTTGTCTAGGAGCTTATGTCTAATGGTGATAGTTCAGATGATAATAGTGAAGATGCAGAATTAGAAGATTGCATTATTCAGTTAGCTTCCGTTGGTCTCGTGGTAAATTTTGACAATACTCATGATGGGGGTGTCAGACTAGCTGGTAACCTAGATGTGATGCACACGAGACAAAGTTTACCCATGTTAGGGCCCTCATGAGCGAGGTACACCATACCCTTGCTTGGATGTATAACATGGATCTTGCCCTGTATAAGCATGAGGATTTGGCGTACAAAGGTTGCTGACCATAGGGAGTTCTTGCCTTGCCTAATCCCATTGTTAGAACCTTGCACAAAATGAAGCCTTCTCAGGGCACTTGCATTCTGGACCATTTGATTGCGTTTCCAAAATACTTTCAGCCGTTCGATTTCTTGATGAGATAATCCTGGCCGTCGGATCAAAGCTGATGTGACAATCAATGAATAGTGCTTCCCATTTCTTACTTAAGAATTTATGCCTTATCTAGCTGACATGTGGGGTCTGTAGTTCGTGGGGCCACTTCTGTCGGCGACTGCGGAGGTGGGTGTGGCCGGTGCTCGCCAAAAATCAGACGTGCATGGTTTCTTTAATTTTCAATTGTTGAATCTGTCAACCTGAAGATTTTTTTTCTTGTTTGCGGCAAACTCCAGGGTAAAAAATAAAACAGAATATGTCACCTGAAGGCATTCTGTCGAGGCCTTGCTCAGAGGTTGGGTGAGTTGATTTATGTGATATGTATACTGATGGATGCCAATAAATAAGCTAGATCTATAAATAGTTTAGTCGCCAGTAGATGAGCTGAAGAACCAATAGCATGTAGTAATGGTAGGTATGATTTGGTTCCAAGTTGTGGTTACATAATGACATATCTAGGATGGACCTTTAGCTACTGAGGCCTGAAAATAGAAAGTTGACAAAAAGAATCTCATTTTATTTGGATTTTTTTTAAACTGCAGCCCATAAGTAGCACTATTAATTCCTCGGTTATCATTTGCTAGAATTTCTTGCTTTTGAAAGGAATTTAGAAGGATCTTAAGATTAGTACATTCAGTTATTTGTCTTGATGTTCCTTACCAAAGCAGCAACCTTATATTGCTATTTCATGCCGTGCTCTTCTTAATTTCTTATCAATGAGAAGACAGCTCAAAAGAATGTCTCTTGTGAGTTACTACATGAACGTCTATGAAACAAGAAGCTTTCAGTATCCTAGGATTTTGCTACCAATCATTGTTTTTTTGGGTGACAAACCAATCATTAATTCTTACTTAAATGCTTGCATGATATTATTCGTTCACCATATTGCACTTGGTGAGACCATTTATCATGAATCTATATTTTTCCATCTTCAGAGTGCGCCTTCATTTGTGAAAAGAAGTCTGTATGGGTAAATATTAGTTTCACTTTGCATAGTAGTATAACCAGGTCTGTTGAACTGTACATTTTCTGCATGTTATCATGTTTTTGTTTGAAA
>NW_025230860.1:4067-5608 GCF_018294505.1 Triticum aestivum
GTCAGGCTATCTTGGATGGAAAACATAGTTCGTGTGAATCGTGACTTTCCCTGCATCTTCACTTTGGTACATCATCAATAAATGTTTTGTCCGAATCAGTACAGAAACACGGGAAATCATCTGGTTAGCTAATTTCGCTCAAAAAAAGTTCCAGTTAGGTATAAGAATTCTTAAAAAAAATTCTCAGGGACTACACTGAATCAGGGGCAAGGACTCAAATGTGTAGTGATTCTTTAGACAAAAGCCGTAAAGGGTCTGATTATTGTCTGTTCAGTGTCCACCGTCCACAAATGGCTCTATTTAAATTGGAGTATGTAGTTTATTTTAGCCGATGAACTTGCTGGATCACCTCCATTGCAGGAGTTTAGCTGATATGTATTGTATGCAGATGATTAGGAGCAAGATGCAAGGACACAAAAAGCTTGGGATGCAGAAAGGCTCTGCCTCTAGCGCATAGTGGCGTGCTGCATCTCCCATCGGTGCTTGCGACAGGAGAACTACATCCCTGGCCTATTCATCTATGCCTCAGGTGCTACCTCTCCAAGTAATGCCAAACCTCAGTGGCTATAACAGGTTCAGGAGGTGTATGGATTGTATGGATGCCAACATTCAGACTGGTCAGCTAAGAGGTTAGAATTACCCAAATTTCCTCTTATATATAATAGTATAATACCGCAGTGGTAGCCTCTCCTGCTATTTTCTTGTCCAAAAAAGTGTGATACTAACATTTTCACTACAGTTTTATCTTACTGTTAGAAAAACAGATGATTCCTATGCTATACAACTTTACCGCATGCTCTTTACTGCATGCATACCTGATCCTCTGTTTCCTCTGTTCTCTTGGTTGGCTTTGCAGACCAGGACATGGAATCTGGATTCCTGAGACTGGGTGGTTGTATTCAGAGAACCGCAGCTATTTTCTTATGCTTGCCTTGAATGGTATACTTCAATTCCACGTGCCTAAGAATAATTAAGTTGACCAAACTGGTTCTTTGGTAAGTCTGCAACCCAGCTAACTAATTCTGGAACAGAGGAAGTTTGTTACGTGCTTAGATAAGTACTCTACTCTTTGGAGGTGTTTGTTTCGGAACTTTGTAACGTAATCCATTAACAGCAGTATCAAATGACGCTGAATCTTTGTTTGGTTAGTTTGGGCTGTAATTACGTCTGTCCATTAATAGTGCAAATCTGATGTTAAAAAAAACAGTGCAAATCTGGTTCCGCTCAAAATCGTGTGTTAACAGAAACCGGAGCGACGCCCTTGCGGCTATCCTAAAACTGTTACCATGTCTTCCCTATCCAGCCCCACGGAGTTTAGCGGCGGCTCAATGTGGCGGTTGACAAGGCCGCGGTCGCTAGTGGATACTGGAGCGTGCTGGTATAGCGCCCGGTGCCGACAATCATGAGTGAGGACCTGCTGCCCAGACGCACCGGTGACGGTGAGGATGAAGGAGAGCGGCTGACACCGGTGTGTGCCGCCACCACGGACGCCCACAACCAGCTTAGGCTGCGGGCTTCAACAGCACATCATCCAGTTGATC
>NW_025230860.1:8081-9347 GCF_018294505.1 Triticum aestivum
CCACGACAAGCGGAGTTGATGCCGTTGAGCAGGCTGGCACTCTGTGTTCGGCTTGATGCCGACGCTCCTAACACTGACGAAGCGCTGAGAGGATTGGAAGCCACCGGGATCGGGCCATTGAGGACGCCACACTCAACAAGGAATTATATGGGCACCTCTTCTCCCGGTAATGCCAGAAACTGTGAAAATGGCTGGCTTGTGCAAGTGCACAGAGGTTGGAGTGATATAGTAGGACGATTCGCCAAAACCGAGTCAAGGTAGTAGTTGGCCTGAATCTGCGCCGGTGCTCTAGAGTTGATGTCGTCGTTTGGGGTCGCAGAGTGTGATTGTGGGACTGGAAAGAGAGACGGCGGGAGCTCTGAGGCTGCATAGTCAAAGATGTTGAATGTCGTTCCTTTCGATGGCGCATCACCTCGGTCGATGTGCTTGCACCACACGCGACGGCATGGGGAGAACCATATAACAAGTCACGCCATTTTCATTGTGTGTCGACATGGTATGATCGGTGAGGAGGCCGTCAAGTTGAAGGCTCTGGACTTGGGAGACACCCGTGCCGAAAGACCAAAGCGTGATGCATCACCTGTAAAAGGACCGAGATGGGCGTAGGATGCCCTTGAAGGGACTCGGATACTTGTCTTCGCTCCTGCAGTAGCCGGAGCATTGGTGAGGAGGTAGCTCAACATATTTGTTGGCCGGGCCGGGTTATTCCCCGGTGCCTTCGATGCTTGGTGGGCCTTCCGACCGTCTCATCTTCTCGTTTCTATTGCTTTGCTTCCCACACACTACAAAAATACAATTAAGAACTCGTTAGCTTCACAAACTCAAAAGTATTGCTATTCTGATATTCTTCGCACCGGTCACGTGCACATAATCTACCCGACGAAAGCTGTTTTGCATGAGTCACGTCTTTTGGCAGGAGACAAATGCGTAAAGATTTAGAGGTGCTCTATTATGAACTGACATAGGGGCCATTTATAGCCCGTGTTAAAGTGCTATTTTAGAAACGGAATCAATACTCATATATCCAAATTAATTGTCATCTATTTATGTACAAATATACGACAACGCAAACATTAATGTACTGCCAATTATTCTCATTATGATATTTTCGTGAGTTTTAAATGCGACTATTTATTGCAGCGCATCCATATATGGATATCAATATAATATTTCCTAGTATATCCAAGTGCACTAATGAGATAATCATCAGGATCCACTAAAAATAGTAATAACATAATTAGTGTATAAACCTAAGAATCATAGTGG
>NW_025230860.1:10366-11061 GCF_018294505.1 Triticum aestivum
TCCAAAGACGTACCTCATGCAAAACAGCCTCTTTCGGTCGAGTAGGTACTACGAACGTGACCGGTGCGAAAAGTAACACAATAGCAATACTCTTGAGTTTGTGAAGCTAATGAGTTCTTAATAGTAGTTTTGTAGTGTGTGGGAAACAAAACAATCGAGATGAAAAGATGAGACGGTTGGGAGGCCCACCAAGCATTGGAGGCACCGAGAACTCGACCTGGCCAGGAAATATGTTCAACTACGTCCTCACCAATGCTTTGGCTATTGCAGGAGCACGGACAAGTAGCTGAGGCCCTCTGAGGGCATCCTACGCCCATCTCGGTCCTTTCAGAGATGGTGCATCGCGCTTTTGTCTTTCGTCCACATGGGTCTCCCTTGCACAGATCTTCCAGCTTAATGGCCCCTGGCCAGCCATGCCATACCGATGCAGGGAAACAACGACGTTACTCGTGATCTGTTTCGATGGAATGGTGTTTCGTTGTCTTCGGCTATGCTGCCTCGGAGTGACCGCCGTTTCTTCTTCGAGATGCCGCAACCACACTTTGCCCCGAGCGACGACATCAACTATGGACCATCGACGCAAAATCATCCCAACTACTACCTTGACCCCATTTTGGCGAATCGTCCTCTTGAGCCATGCCAACCTTTGTGCACTCGCACAAGCCACTCAATTTCGTAGTTTATGGCACGGCCAC
>NW_025230860.1:11071-12771 GCF_018294505.1 Triticum aestivum
CCAGGAGGTGCCCTTACAGTTCCTTGTGGAGCATGGGGTCATTGGTGGCTTGATGCCAGTGGCTTCCAATTCTCTCAATGCTTCGTCTGTGCTAGGAGTGTTGGGATCAAGCCGAGCACAGAGTGTTGGTCTGCTCAACGGCACCAACTCCGGTTGTCGTGTCGTGCTTCCGCGAGAAACAGACAAATTTTTGTGCAGCGGAGAGCCGATTTGCCACGATAACAAGCTCGCCTTTCTCATGGGCGCCGGATCCATGTCTCGTGGAGACCTGATCCGCCATGATGGTAAACTTGCATTTCTCATAGGCACGGGATTTGTGCAGCTCAGGGAGCTGACGGGCTTCTAAGTTGTCCGCCTGCGTAGGGTTCGTTTCTTGTAGGTGCTAGACCTATGCACAACCAACAGAGCTGACAGGATTCGACGATGGTTGCCTCCACGGGCGTCTGCTTCTTGCGGGCACCGGATCCGTGCAAAGTACGGCGTCGGTTGGCTTCAACATCGGTCTCCATGGGCATACAGCCATACACTTCTTGGAGGCCCCAGATTTGTGTCGCGCAGACAACCTGCGAGCCTCCTTACTAGCACAACATGGGTCGACGACAAATGAGCCCATGGTGCGCTGCCTGAATAAGATTGTTAGAATCGTGGAACGACATCCTCCCAGGTATCCTCTACGAACTTCATCCATTGTGTCTCATCTGCTCAGAGGCAAGTGTGATACATGCTGAACACAACAATTTTGCTTCGTTTTTGTGTTCGGTGTAGCCGCCGCTCGTGGTCATGGGGGGCAAGGTGGTGCAAACCAGGAGCTGCCCGACTTGACCAATTAGCGAAGGATATGAATCTTGCTAGTTGACGCCTATCTTCTATCAGCCAGCATGAAGAAAAAAAATCTTAGATGTATATTTAGTCTATTGGAGTATTATTTTAAATAAATTGTCACTAGAACAATATCATGTTTTACTGCAATTTATTGCTATATCAATATTCACATAATTAGTATTATATATATATTAAGAGTATATATATAGTTGGGCATTTTTTACCCTAAGGTTGTCTAGGAGCTTATGTCTAATGGTCATAGTTCACATGATAATAGTGAAGATGCAGAATTAGAAGATTGCATTATTCAGTTAGCTTCCGTTGGTCTCGTGGTAAATTTCGACAATACTCATGATGGGGGTGTCAGACTAGCTGGTAACCTAGATGTGATGCACACCTAGATGTGATGCACACCAGACAAAGTTTACCCATGTTAGGGCCCTCACGAGCGAGAGGTACACCATACCCTTGCTTGGATGTATAGCATGGATCTAGCCCTGTATAAGCACGAGGATTTGGCGTACAAAGGTTGCTGACCATAGGGAGTTCTTGCCTTGCCTAATCCCATTGTTAGAAACTTGCACAAAATGAAGCCTTCTCAGGGCACTTGCCTTCTGGACCGTTTGATTGCGTTTCCAAAATACTTTCAGCCGTTCGATTTCTTGATGAGATTATCCTGGCCGTCGGATCAAAGTGATGTGACAATCAATGGATAGTGCTTCCCATTTCTTACTTAGGAATTTATGCCTTATCTAGCTGACATGTGGGGTCTGTAGTTCATGGGGCCAGTTCTGTCGGCGACCGCGGAGGTGGGTGTGGCCGGTGCTCGCTAAAAATCAGACGTGCATGGTTTCTTTAATTTTCAATTGTTGAATCTG
>NW_025230861.1:0-7004 GCF_018294505.1 Triticum aestivum
TAAAAATCTTGAACTGAAAGCGCTAGCTCCTGAAAGTGTCATGAACATGCAATGTCAGTGAGTCAGTCACCCAGGTGCAACGTGCTGGGTTAAACATTTGTGGGGCCCGGGGCGGCCGCCCCGCTCGCCCTCCCTCAGGGCCGGGCTTGGCCGTGGTGAGAGGGCGAGGTGACGGGAGGTGCGTTGCCGGAGAAGAGGCGGCAGGGACTGAGCCGCGTTCCCGTACGGCGAGGCGGAGGTGAGGAGCAGAGCAGAGGAGCGCCGGCCGTGGAGAAGACAGCACAACCAGCTCGAGAGAGTGAGTGAGCGTAAGACCGAGACGAGAGTGAGCCTAGGAGCACTAGTAGTTCTTATCTTACCACCTCACCTCTGGATCCGGATCGGACGCCCACTGTTACCCGGTAGTACTAATTGAGAGGTCCGACCTGGACTAGAGTAGAGGTATTATTTTTCTTGACTTCACCTACCCCAAAGTCTTCACTTACATTATTGTTTTTCAACATCAAATTTTTACTTATTGCTATTGCTGTTTAAATCCACCAGAATACCCGGGAAGACGAGTATAGGATCTGTCTTTTAGGTGAGATCGTAGAATCACCCTACAATTTCATATACAGACAATTCTGAAGAAAAAAAACACCTGCAGGATAGCTCTATTATAACTCTAAAAAAATCAGCTCAAACGCAATCTACAGTTAGATTCACAAAAGACAAATTCGACTATGAGTAGTGTCACTATTCACATTCAATTTTATCTTTTCTTTTCTCTAAGTGTAGTTCGAATCAGAAGCTAGAACTTTTTGAGATTGTACATTAAGAGCATCTACAACTAGATTTGACAAATCCGGACCTCAAACGCCGGCAGACACACCCGGGCATCCGGACCGCTGCCACGTCTGCGACCCAAAGCGGACATGACCTCTCACTGACATAGGCATTGAAGCGATGCACCGGCCGTGCCGCGTCCCCGGTGTCTGCACCTATTCAGTGCCGAAGAGACGTTTAACGTACGGGACGTGATAGATATCTACCACGCCCGTTCAATGCTCATACGTCCGTATTGTCGCCATTAAGCAGGTTTGCTGGCCGTGGAACCAACTTTGATGTCGTGCATTCACGCACCGGAATACTTGGCCTCACCGGTATCTGCTATTTAAAGACGGCGACACTCGGCTAAACTCCACACCACAACATATGCACTCTACATCTTCCTTCCTTGCACCACATCCACCATGACCGCAAGCTCTAGAGCTCCATGGGAAAGCCTGTCATCGGAGCAGAAGCACAACGTGGCCACCCTTGCAGCTACCTAGCACCCACCGCGCGCATGTGGGTCGAGTAGGGCATGTCGGCCAGCTCGCCCGAGGTCTCCAACGACGACCCAAGGATGAAGACGGGCTCCAACGACGACACCGCACCGGCCCCCCGCCTGTGAATGCCGGCTTGACCATGGAGCAGGTGCAGGTGCACTTTGACACCGCCATGGCGGAGAAGGAGCAGCCTGCGCTGAGTCCTATGTCGGCGTTCTGACAAGCGCATGAGGAGCAGCGGTACAACCTGTTTCTCCTGGATCAGCACCGGTTGGCCGATGTCCAAATCTACAGCGAGCACGCAAGCAAGAAGGCCATGACCGCAGCGAATCCGAAATTCGTTGCGGAGCAGCGGGGCTCTACGAGGCTGCACGTGCTCAAGGTGTCGCTCGCAATGTAGAGGCGGCGGAGCCGGGCACGGACACGGCCGCACATGCGCTGGCGGCGCAGGCAATCGAGGACGAGAACGCCGCCAGTTGCGCGTTCTACGCACCGCCGATCAACTTTCGGTTGCGCATGTGGCACGTGGACAGTGATGGACCGTCCACGTCTATCATCGACCTCATGTTCACCAGCACCGGTTACCCATGTTCTACTCTTCGTCTCGAGAGACCGCACCTTCACGTCACGGGTCTTGAACCCCGCCGCCGCTCATGAAGACGACAACTGGAGGACGTGGTCGCATATGCGGAATACAAATAAAGTGGGCGACGGCCGCCGCCATATGCTACAGCCGGTTTTTTACTGAAAAATGTCCAAATTGTATATATGAAAATCAGCCGGTTTGCATGAATTCGATCCGATCTTATAAGACCCTGTTTGAATTGTATGTGGATAGCGTTGGATGGCCGGCTCCCGCGTCTGTGTCCGGAGATGGATGCGGGAAAAAAAATTAGGGGTCAGCATTGACACGGATGCGGGAGAAAAATTAGGGATTAGCGTTGACACGGATGCGGAAGAAAAATTAGGAGTCAGCATTGAAGACACCCCTACTAAGCTAACTTAAAAATCTATATGTTTGGCTTAGATTCTAATTTTATGATGCCTAGAATCCAGAATCGCTAGTTTTAGCTTAAACAAAGGACAACGCTAACGCCCACACATGTGGTGGGAGCCAAACCCGCCCACACGCCCTATAACATACAGACTACGCCATGTCACCGCATGCATGTGGAAATCTTTTTGGATTTTCAGTTTTTAAAATGTTTTATCTCTTAAATGAAAAATCTGATTGAAGATCTGTTTTCACCATTAAATCCCTTGCGACGAGATCTTCAAAACTAGATCTCATATCAATATATTTCGACGAAATTTTTTTTGGGTTAAAGTTGCCATGTCTATTGCACATGAATTGCCATGATGTTTACACTAAAGTTGCCATGTTATGTTTCGGCTATTTTCTTCTATATTAAAAAGTAAATTTTGACATATTATAAAATGGAGAATTAAGAAACTAGACTTGCCATGCACCATAAACTAAAATTGCCATGATACATGCACTTAAAATTGCCATAGTTCATGCAAAAAAATATATTCATGGTCGAAGTACTGGAATTGCCATCATCAAAAACTAAAATTGTCATGATCTAAAAACTAAAATTGCCACATGAAAACTTTAGTTTAAGCACCATGGCAACTACAGTGTAAACATCATGGCAACTTTTGCGCAAAAAAAAAATTCATCGAAACATATCAACATGGGGTCTAGTTTTGAGGATCTCGTCGAGACGGACTTAATGGTGAAAACAGATTTTTAATTCAATTTTTTAATTAGGAGATAAAACATTTTTAAGCCAAAAACCAAAAAGATTTCTGCTAATGTCATCTGTTCATACGTGGCAAAATGAGTGGTGATGGAGGCGTGTGGGCGATGTGCAAACGCCCACACGTGTGTGTGTTAGTTTTTCCGTAAACAAAAGGCCAACAAATCCAACATACATAGGGCACAGCGCAGGAGTTCTTGTTTGCAAATTTGAACAGAGAAACATTTTTTTTCTTCCAAAGAATGGATGGTGAGTGTAGTAGTATAAAGTCTTGTAATAATTGGACGTGTAGAAAGAGCGAGTGTGGTCGTGTAAAAAGTTTATTTGTTTCTCTTATCCAAGCGTCCACCACGCCTCTTGAAACAGGAAGTAGAGCCCCGTTCACTCCACGCAAGAATTGGCACTTGCAGCAAGGAATGCGGCGCAATGCAAATGAAACTGCTCAGGAACTCGTCCAACAAGGTACAAGATGTTGGGCCTTGAGGCACGGCAATGCCACCAAGCGGCTCCTTCGGCTCACAAGACATCATAATGCTAGCATCACCTGAAACTTGCATCTCCGGAGAGGAGGCCAAGGGAGGCACCTCCACATCCAAGCTAATTGGCAAAGCTACCTGAGTCGGCTCCATGCCATTGCATATATTCCGGTTTTCATGAATTCTGTCCGGTCTTATGAAACCCTGTTTGAATTATATGCGGATAGCGTTGGATGGCCGGCTCTCGCATCCGTATCCGTGAACAAATGCCAGAGAAAATTTAAGCGTCAGCGTTAGAGATGCCCTTAGGAAGCTAATTCAAAAATCCATATGTCCAGCTTCGATTCTGATTTTGTGATGCCTAGAATCGAGAATCGGTAGTTGTAGCTTAAACAAAAGGCCACCTAACCCAATAATACGTAGGGCACAGGGCAGGATTTCTTGTTTGCAAATTTGAACAGATAAACACTCTTCTTTTTTCTTTGGCAAAGAATGGTTGGTCAGTGTAGTAGTATAAAGTCTAGTTGTAATAATTGGGCGTGTAGAAAGAGCGAGTGTGGTGGGGTAAAAAGTGCTCCCTCGAAGCATTCCAACTTAGAAAAATGCTCAAAACGATCTGATCCGGATGGGACACGCAATGTTGATGTTGTCTGGTGGGAGGGCGACTGAGCGAGAGAGGCCTGATCTTCTTTTTTTCCAATGACCTACCAAAGTCTTACGGAGTACTCCTCGCTAGCTTACTATAGATGAATAGGTTTTTCTTCTTTTGAAGCTTGCATCCATCATCGTGCAGTAACCTTTTTGTCATGGTCACCAGAGCAGAGCAGAGCAGTTCTAATATGTGTGATTTTCTGTTCAAATTGATGTGTCGTCAGAAGAATCTTTTGAGCTTTACACCAACGCCCGTCACCTGCCTCTGGCACCACCACAGCAGCCACCCAAGAAAAAAAATGACGGATCACCTCCTTACCCGAGCTTGAAGCGACTCCATCGCTGATATGCAGCCTTGCGGACCTCCAGGTGGATTGCCAAAGACAAAACCATTACCAATGAGAGAATCAGACCGGGGCAACACCCCGGACATCAGATCTGATACCCTTGCACCACTAAATTGTCGGAAAAGGAAACCGTACCTACCATCCATAAACTACAACCCAGCACACGAGCCACCGTCTTCCAGATGTCGTCGATGCACACCACAATTCGCATCTGCTCATGGACTACATCTCAATCTCCGCCGGCGCTGGAGCAAACGCCGCAACGGCAGAGCCTGGGGACACAAGTCCACCACGAGGAAGCTGTCGCCGCCACACCATCCTTATTTGAACAAATTAATTTCCAAATCTATCCCCAACCATAGGGTCGATCGCCTCATCATGAGTGGATCTGAAGATTCTTTATTCGGCATCGACATCGCCGCTGTCAATGTCAAGATGACAAACAACCTAAAATCCTAAGCTAATATTTGCCTAAAGCGATCCACATGTGTGGATTCAGCGGCCCCTCTCACTACGGACGACCGAGTTCGTCAGTGGAGGCGAGCCGCTGGACGACGGCGGCGGAAGGAAGCACTCGTGGGCAGGCGAGATCACGGTCACTTTTGTTTGGAAGGAAGAAAGCGATACGCATCTGTAAATTCACAGAACCATAGTATAATTTCTGCCATGTGCATGTCCAGCAAAACTGCTGTAGAAATTACAACAACCACGAGTTCTTCTGGAAAGAAAAGCAAGAAACATTAAAGAAAAAACTAAATAAGTGGGTGCTTCCTAAATTAAGTACCTGCTGGTTTTATTTTTAAAAAAATCAAGAAAGACCCAGAAAATTGCCACACTCTGTGTCAATAGATTCAGCGGTTTAACTAGATTCAGACCGTGAGACTCGTCCAAAACTAGATTCAGCGTGTCTTTTACAAAAATCAAGAAGAACCTAGTAAATTGTCATACTCCGTTGAGCCAGGGAGCAAAATGCCTAGAGACACTTAATGTTAGAGGGCAGGTGACAGATAAGCAGCAAGACAATAATGCCATAATATATAGAAACATTGTAATTTAAAATGCTAATTAGAAGACAAGAGGTCTTATCTATAGGACCAGCATGCTCCAATAGAAACATTTCACCACAAACATCCTAAACATCAACAATAGAACCACAAAAACAAGAAATTTACATTAGAGTAAGCATAATATGAAACTGAGGTATCACGACAATAAAGTTTGTAAATTTCCTTGCAACAATAGAACCACAAAAACAAAGCTGTTGTAAGTCTATCAGAGTGGTCTATTAAAAGACCGCGGTCTTGATTGTACAATAAAGCCTAGGAAACAACAGACAGACAGATCAACCTAAGCGTTCTAATCTTCAAAAAATTCCTCATGACACAACTCCAATAAGTATGGAATAAATATTGGAAGTCACAGAACAGAGCTGCTGAGTCTACCTGGGATCCGACTCTACTGGTGGTCCATGATTGTTCTGCCCTATACTGTTGAACAAGGTGATCATTAATTCTCGGCGATGTCTCCCATTGGCGGGCACCTCCATTAATTTCGCACCAATCCTCGCCACATCTGCTCCCTTGGCTCCAGGGATGGCGACGGCTTCAGTGAGCGGCTAAGACTAGACATGGTGACCATGGCTGACAAAAAAACATTTGCAACAATAATGGTCTCTTCAGCAAATGAAATTCTGCCTGATATAATTTTCTGTTAGAACAACAAAGGTGATATTTATGCAAAGTTTTTTACATCGAATGCGCGAGCAACATAATAGGACACACAATGCGATGGTTGACTAACTCCAACATGTGTGGCAGCTGCCAGCAAGGAAAATCATCTCAAGCACAAAATCTATTGATGTATGACTATAAAACAAAAAAATGAAGCAGTGATTGCTCGTGTTCGTTAAGCAGAGCTGGCTCATGGTACAAACTGTAACTTGCTGAAGTTATTATAGCATTCATTGTACACACTTGATTAGAGACAAGTCTACATGCAAGTAGCGAGACAGTAATATTACGTTAAGCACTCAGTTAAATATTTCTATATAATTATTTCTATGCATCATCACTTGTATTAATATACAACAACAATACAATGTCAAATGCTAATTTGAAGGTAAAAAGGCTTATGTACAACACCAATTTCAAATGCTAATTTGAAGGTAAGAAGCCTTACTATAGGACCAACAAGCTCCAATAAGTAGATTTCACTACATAGACCGTACAAAGTTCTCATAAGAATGGACATAAGTTAGCAAGTCAGTAACAATGGAGTGCGCATAGTATGGAACTGAGACATCTCAGGGGAATACAAAAATTGGAAATTTCATTGTAACTTATGAAGTTATTATCATTCGTGACACATTAATTTTCATACAACTATTTCGCAAATGACACACTTGATTAGAGGGCATGTGAACAGATAAGTAGCAGGTTAATATGCTACATTAAGAAC
>NW_025230861.1:9062-12771 GCF_018294505.1 Triticum aestivum
TTTTTTTACCTTTGAGGCTTCACTATTATCGGGTTGAATACTTTTATGGATTTGAGAACACTTGATGTATGTCTTGCATGTGGATACCCGTGGTGACAACAGGGTGTTTTATTGATTCACTTGATGTATGTTTTGGCACTCAACTCGCGGATACCCGATGTGACATTGGGGTAATCTATACATAGCGGTTGATGCACGTTTTCGTCCTACTTTCTCCGGCAAAAAACTTGGCACACTCTCTGAATATTTTTGTATTAGATTGAATATTATGAATCTGAAGTTGTTTGATGCATATCGAATAATCAACTCGCGGATACTTGTGGTGACATTGGAGTATCTAGGTGACATTAGAGTTGGTTGATGTGTATCATATGGTGTTATTTTAGTATGTACTTCAGGGCTGTTTGTGACACTTATAGGAATAGCTCAATAGATTGATCAGAAAGGATAACTTTGAGGTTGTCTCGTACCCTACAACAATTTCAACTTATGTTCTCCGCTAGATAAGAACTTTGGAGTGATTCTTTGTCGCATGTTGAGGGATTGTTATATGATTCAGTTATATTAGCACTATTGAGAGATTGCACTGGTGAAAGTATAAACCCTAGGCCTTGTTTCTAAGCATTACAATACCAATTTTTTTCACTATTGTTACTTGCTACCTTGCTGGGTCTTTTCATATTACAAAAACCTATATCTACTATCCATACTACACTTGTATCATCATCTCTTCGCCGAACTAGTGCACCTATACAATTTGCCATTGTATTGGGTGTGTTGGGGACACAAGAGATTTCTTGTATTTGATTGCAGGGTTGTTTGAGAGACCATCTTCATACTACGTCTCCCACGGATTTATAAATTTTAGGTCATCCACTTGAGGAAAAATTGCTACTGCCCTACAAAACCATGCGCTTGGAGGCCTAACACGAGTCTACAAAAGTAAGTTGTGTAGTATACATCAGTACACATAATAAGAACTACGAGAAGAATAAGAAGATCAATACAAGCAACACAAACACAAAAAGGAGAAGAAAAATAAGAAGAATAACAACACAAGCAAGACATACACAAAAAGTATTGTCTACACATAAGTCCTCACCAAATAGGTAATGCAACCTTTCAAATTGTTGTTCAGAAATTCAGTTTCTACTTTGTAATTTCATTTAGGACCAACTTAAGCATTTATGTTACACATTGAATTGCTAATTTCCTAACCTTAAATTGATTACTTGAATTCTACAAAACCATCCACCACTTGATCGTCTTAAAGAGCATGTCTTCATGTCGTGAACCACTAACTCATTCATGGTTATTTAAAACAATGATCACTCTGATGACCCCCATTATGTTTGTACAAGCTATACCAACAATTCTATGTGTATATGCAAATTTAGAAGCAAAATGTGTTGGTAAGGGGAAATTACGATTTACCAGTCAAAATAGGGACATATTTCTCGCCTTCGAGCATTGGTATTTATAAACATGGCTTTCTCCAACTCACTCAAAACCTGAAATATATCTGGCACATTTTGAAGAATACATATCAATTTCACAGCTATAGATAAACAAAACCACTACACAAGCAGATGAATATAATCTGGTGGACATAGTATATTTAATTGTGAGAAAATAAAGAAAAACACCCGATATGAACCTCGAAAACAGTTGCTCATCCCTCTCCTTTTATTCGGACCTGGCATATGATGTTATCCTGTCTTTTCTATGTTTGTTTCCACCAACCTCCCGGATCAGTTTTTGTGTGTGTGTGTGTTCTTTCTCGGTTTTACCGGTTTATTTTCAGTTTTCTATTTTCTTTTAGTTTATACGTTTATCCTTTTCATTTTTTTAAATCCACACATTTTTTGAATAATGAAAGAATTTTGGAAAGTCCAGGCATATTTTTTTGAATTCATGAATATTTTTTGAATTCTGGGAATATGTTTTGAGTTCGAAGAACACTTTTGAAATTCAGGAGTATAATGTGATTGGAAAAACAACTTTGGAATTCAGGAACATTTTTTAAATTAATGATGTTTTTAAATACACATACATTTATTTATTTCAATAAAGTTTTTTGAAATGCTAAAATATTTATAAATTTATGAACGTTATTTTTAATTGTAGGAAGATTTTTTAAGTTTCTGAACGTTCTTTGAAATTATTTTAACATTTATTATATCTCCTGATATTTTTTCAATTAACAAAAAAATCAAATCCGGCAACTTTTTTCAAATTTTGTTAAAAATGAAAAGTATAAAGAAAAACAAAAGAGAAAAAAGAAAGAAAACTATATGCATATTTAGCGCCTCCTTTAGTGTCTCAGGCTAGCAGCGCTAGCTCGCCGCTTGCACCGCTCGTGAATTCCAAAAATGTGCATGAATAAGTAGAAAAGTAGATACAAAAAAGCAATTATCGGTTGCTTGATAGATTTGAAAAGTTCACTGACTTAAATATATTTACAAACTTTTCAAAATGTTCATGAATTTGAAAATTGTTATGAATATTTAAAATGTTGACACATTTGAAGAAATGCTCAAGATTTTGAAAATTATCGTGATTTTTTAAAAAGTTCACAAGTTTGAAAAAATACTAAAGAATTTACAAATGTTCACAAATTCTGAAATGCTCATGAATTAAAACAAGAAAAATAAAAATAAAACATGGAAAAGGCCTAAAAGAAAACCAGTAAACCAAAAAGAAACACGAGAAAAAATGAGATAAAAAGGTCCAAAAGATTCTAGAAGCTTCCGAGAACCGGCGAAAAGGTAGCATCCTGAGTAGGGAAGATTTTGCTATCTCTGTGTGCGCAACCCCGCGAAAAAAAAACTTCGGTGCTATTTTCTCCATGTCTTGTTGACCTGAATAAACGACCACGTGACACATGTGGTAAGCAATCCAAACAATTCCAAAAAAAAAAAACTACTTCATAACGTCCATGGTTAGATGTCCACTACACTTGCCAAAGACAATTTTATACTTTGTCGTGGGTACTTGATTGCGTAAATCATCATTTACCATCCCTTACGTCCAATCACGATCCTCTTCTATCAGTCTCCTAAAACACTAAGCTCCCTTGAAAGGGAGCCTCCGGGTTAATGGTGGGCCCAAACTCGCACGTGTGTGTTTGCAGTGGTGTTTTGATTCTTGGGTCCATTCACATGTACATGTGGCGCCGGCTGGGTAGGCGTTGTTTTCCAGGTGTGACGGCAGCATTGTCATGCATCACCGATGAAGGCGTTGTGCCTACACAAACAAAACACACAATCGAACTCAATGAGACCTGGCCTAGTCGGATAATATTTATGAAAATTAATAAGAAAAATGTATTATTTAAAAAAAATTAGCTGGCCTAGCACCACGCAAATAAAGCCCAAGCGAACCAAACCAATCATACCACTCCAAGAAAAAAATGCACACCAGACAGAAAAATTACATGGCAAGGCGCGCGTATTGCTCTAGTATATAGCATACAGGCTAAGTATGGGTCCCTGCTTCCGCTAAACAACTCTCGTCCTTTGATGAAACTAAAAGCCTTGAAAACTTAGCGCAGTTGTGTCAAAGGCACACCTCGTGCAGAACGAGGACGAAAGTAGCTTGATGCCCCACATTTAATTTATTAATCTTTTTAGATCCATTTAATTTATTAGTTGTTAGTTGAAGAGTACGGATATGGGTGGGTCATGATTCCCCTTTTAAGTATACCCAA
>NW_025230862.1:0-565 GCF_018294505.1 Triticum aestivum
AAGAAAGTATAGAGGGTTACGGCAAAAACTGGATGCACTTCGTGTACAAAACGGACAATCTCTTTCGAAGTATCAGGGTTTCATACGGAAACTCGTTTGTTACAAAGAGATTTCATTTGTTTTGAACTTATTTGAACTCCATAGTTTTTCTGTGCTCAAAATGCACCATTCAAAGCCACATCATCAATTTTCAACCCTTTCTGACTTCATTTGTTATTTTTCATGCATTTACTAATTATTTTGAGCTATAAGACCCTGAAATTGAAAAGCATTTCAAATGAACTCTGAAAAGGTTGAAAGTTGGCATGGTATCATCATTTGAACCACATAGCACGTGCAAGAAAGTAGAGAGGGTTACGGCAAAAACTGGATGCACTTCGTGTACAAAACGGACAACCTCTTTCGAAGTATCAGGGTTTCATACAGAAATTTGTCTGTTACAAAGGGATTTCATTTTTTTGAACTTATTTGAACTCCATAGTTTTTCTGTGCTCAAAATGCACCATTCAAAGCCACGTCATCAATTTTCAACCCTTTCTGACTTCATTTGTTATTTTTCATGCAT
>NW_025230862.1:660-1202 GCF_018294505.1 Triticum aestivum
TTGAACTAATTTGAACTCCATAGTTCTTCTGTGCTCAAAATGCACCATGCAAAGCCACATCATCAATTTTCAACCCTTTCTGACTTCATTTATTATTTTTCATGCATTTACTGGTTATTTTGAGCTATAAGACCCTCAAATTGAAAAGCATTTCAAATGAACTCTGAAAAGGTTGAAAGTTGGCATGGTATCATCATTTGACCCACATATCATGTGAAAGAAAGTAGAGAGGGTTACGGCAAAAACTGGATGCACTTCATGTACAAAACGGACAATCTCTTTCGAAGTATCTGGGTTTCATATGGAAACTCGTCTGTTACAAAGGGATTTCATTTTTTTGAACTTATTTGAACTCCATAGTTTTTTTGTGCTCAAAATGCACCATTCAAAGCCACATCATCAATTTTCAACCCTTTCTGACTTCATTTGTTATTTTTCATGCATTTACTGATTATTTTGAGCTATAAGACCCTGAAATTGGAAAGCATTTCAAATGAACTCTGAAAAGGTTGAAAGTTGGCATGGTATCATCATTTGACCCA
>NW_025230862.1:1339-2364 GCF_018294505.1 Triticum aestivum
TGCAAGAAAGTAGAGAGGGTTACGGCAAAAACTGGATGCACTTCGTGTACAAAACGGACAACCTCTTTCGAAGTATCAGGGTTTCATACGGAAACTTGTCTGTTACAAAGGGATTTCATTTGTTTTGAACTTATTTGAACTCCATAGTTTTTCTGTGCTCAAAATGCACCATTCAAAGCCACATCATCAATTTTCAACCCTTTCTGACTTCATTTGTTATTTTTCATGCATTTACTAATTATTTTGAGCTATAAGACCCTGAAATTGAAAAGCATTTCAAATGAACTCTGAAAAGGTTGAAAGTTGGCATGGTATCATCATTTGACCCACATAGCATGTGCAAGAAAGTAGAGAGGGTTACGGCAAAAACTGGATGCACTTCGTGTACAAAACGGACAACCTCTTTCGAAGTATCAGGGTTTCATACGGAAACTTGTCTGTTACAAAGGGATTTCATTTTTTTGAACTTATTTGAACTCCATAGTTTTTCTGTGCTCAAAATGCACCATTCAAAGCCACATCATCAAATTTCAACCCTTTCTGACTTCATTTGTTATTTTTCATGCATTTACTAATTATTTTGAGCTATAAGACCCTGAAATTGAAAAGCATTTCAAATGAACTATGAAAAGGTTGAAAGTTGGCATGGTATCATCATTTGACCCACATAGCATGTGCAAGAAAGTATAGAGGGTTACGGCAAAAACTGGATGCACTTCGTGTACAAAAAGGACAATCTCTTTCGAAGTATCAAGGTTTCATACGGAATCTCGTTTGTTACAAAGAGATTTCATTTGTTTTGAACTTATTTGAACTCCATAGTTTTTCTGTGCTCAAAATGCACCATTCAAAGCCACATCATCAATTTTCAACCCTTTCTGACTTCATTTGTTATTTTTCATGCATTTACTAATTATTTTGAGCTATAAGACCCTGAAATTGAAAAGCATTTCAAATGAACTCTGAAAAGGTTGAAAGTTGGCATGGTATCATCATTTGACCCACATAGCATGTGCAAGAAAGTA
>NW_025230862.1:2374-2974 GCF_018294505.1 Triticum aestivum
AGCGGGTTACGGCAAAAACTGGATGCACTTCGTGTACAAAACGGACAACCTCTTTCGAAGTATCAGGGTTTCATACAGAAACTCGTTTGTTACAAAGGGATTTCATTTTTTTGAACTTATTTGAACTCCATAGTTTTTCTATGCTCAAAATGCACCATTCAAAGCCACATCATCAAATTTCAACCCTTTCTGACTTCATTTGTTATTTTTCATGCATTTACTAATTATTTTGAGCTATAAGACCCTGAAATTGAAAAGCATTTCAAATGAACTCTGAAAAGGTTGAAAGTTGGCATGGTATCATCATCTGACCCACATAGCATGTGCATGAAAGTAGAGAGGGTTACGGCAAAAACTGGATGCACTTCGTGTACAAAACGGACAATCTCTTTCGAAGTATCAGGGTTATATACGGAAACATGTCTGTTACAAAGGGATTTCATTTTTTTGAACTTATTTGAACTCCATAGTTTTTCTGTCCTCAAAATGCACCATTCAAAGCCACATCATCAATTTTCAACCCTTTCTGACTTCATTTGTTATTTTTCATGCATTTACTAATTATTTTGAGCTATAAGACCCTGAAATTGAAAAGCATTT
>NW_025230862.1:10967-11454 GCF_018294505.1 Triticum aestivum
CATGTACAAAACGGACAATCTCTTTCGAAGTATCAGGGTTTCATACGGAAACATGTCTGTTACAAAGGGATTTCATTTTTTTGAACTTATTTGAACTCCATAGTTTTTCTGTCCTCAAAATGCACCATTCAAAGCCACATCATCAATTTTCAACCCTTTCTGACTTCATTTGTTATTTTTCATGCATTTACTAATTATTTTGAGCTATAAGACCCTGAAATTGAAAAGCATTTCAAATGAACTCTGAAAAGGTTGAAAGTTGGCATGGTATCATCATTTGAACCACATAGCATGTGCAAGAAAGTAGAGAGGGTTACGACAAAAACTGGATGCACTTCGTGTACAAATCGGACAACCTCTTTCGAAGTATCAGGGTTTCATACAGAAACTTGTCTGTTACAAAGCGATTTCATTTTTTGAACTTATTTGAACTCCATAGTTTTTCTGTGCTCAAAATGCACCATTCAAAGCCACATCATCAATTTTC
>NW_025230862.1:11866-12763 GCF_018294505.1 Triticum aestivum
TGAACTTATTTGAACTCCATAGTTTTTCTGTCCTCAAAATGCACCATTCAAAGCCACATCATCAATTTTCAACCCTTTCTGACTTCATTTGTTATTTTTCATGCATTTACTAATTATTTTGAGCTATAAGACCCCGAAATTGAAAAGCATTTCAAATGAACTCTGAAAAGGTTGAAAGTTGGCATGGTATCATCATTTGAACCACATAGCATGTGCAAGAAAGTAGAGAGGGTGACGACAAAAACTGGATGCACTTCGTGTACAAATCGGACAACCTCTTTCGAAGTATCAGGGTTTCATACAGAAACTTGTCTGTTACAAAGGGATTTCATTTTTTTGAACTTATTTGAACTCCATACTTTTTCTATGCTCAAAATGCACCATTCAAAGCCACATCATCAATTTTCAACCCTTTCTGACTTCATTTGTTATTTTTCATGAATTTACTTATTATTTTGAGCTATAAGACCCTGAAATTAACAAGCATTTCAAATGAACTCTGAAAAGGTTGAAAGTTGGCATGGTATCATCATTTGACCCACATAGCATGTGCATGAAAGTAGAGAGGGTTACGGCAAAAACTGGATGCACTTCGTGTACAAAACGGACAATCTCTTTCGAAGTATCAGGGTTTCATACGGAAACATGTCTGTTACAAAGGGATTTCATTTTTTTGAACTTATTTGAACTCCATAGTTTTTCTGTCCTCAAAATGCACCATTCAAAGCCACATCATCAATTTTCAACCCTTTCTGACTTCATTTGTTATTTTTCATGCATTTACTAATTATTTTGAGCTATAAGACCCTGAAATTGAAAAGCATTTCAAATGAACTATGAAAAGGTTGAAAGTTGGCATGGTATCATCATTTGAACCGCATAGCATGTGCAAGAAAG
>NW_025230863.1:0-12762 GCF_018294505.1 Triticum aestivum
TATCGAAGTGATTTCAACAATTAACTAACCGCGGGGTGCGTTTACGTTTCGGTCATCAACACTTACATTTTTGTCCGATTCTTGCCTTTTTTGTATACTATTACTCACTGTTTTGGGGTCCCGGAGTGATTTCCACGATTAACGAACCCTGGCGTGCGTGTACGTGTCGGTCATCAACACTCACAGTTTTGGCCGATTCTGGCCCGTTTCGTGGACTATTGCTCACTTTTTTGGGGCCCCGGAGTGATTTCCACGATTAAGGAACCCTTGGGTGCGCTTACGGGTTGGTTATCAACACTCGCGGTTTTTATCGATTCTGACCCGTTTCGTGGACTATTACTCACCATTTTGGGGCCCCAAAGCGATTTCCATGGTTGTTGAACCCCAAGGTGCGCTTAAGTGTAGGTCATCAACAATCGCAGTTTGGGCCGATTCTGGCCCGTTTCTTGGACTATTACTTAGTTAATGGGGTCCCGAAATGACTCCGGGTTGTGTTTACGTGTCGGTCAACAACCCTCACAATTTTGGCCAATTCTAACGTGTTTTGTGGACTATTACTCACTGTTTTCAGGTCCCGAAGTGATTTCCATAGTTGTTGAACCCCAAGGCGCGCTTACGTGCCGGTCATCAATACTCATAGTTTTGGCTGATTCTGGCCCGTATCATGGACTATTACTCACTCTTTTGGGCCCCCGGAGTGATTTCCACGATTAACGAACCACGGGGTGCATTTACGATTCGGTCATCCACACTCACAGTTTTGGCCGATTCTGGCCCGTTTCTTGGACTATTACTCTGTTTTTGGGTCTCGGCGTGATTTCCATGATTGACGAACACCGGGGTGCATTTATGTGTCGCTCATCAAACACTCGCAGTTTTGGCCGATTCTGGCCCATTTCGTGGAGTATTACGCACTGTTTTGTGGTATCGAAGTGATTTCAACAATTAACTAACCGCGGGGTGCGTTTACGTTTCGGTCATCAACACTTACATTTTTGTCCGATTCTTGCCTTTTTTGTATACTATTACTCACTGTTTTGGGGTCCCGGAGTGATTTCCACGATTAACGAACCCCGGCGTGCGTTTACGTGTCGGTCATCAACACTCACAGTTTTGGCCGATTCTGGCCCATTTCGTGGACTATTGCTCACTTTTTTGGGGCCCCGGAGTGATTTCCACGATTAACGAACCCTTGGGTGCGCTTACGGGTTGGTTATCAACACTCGCGGTTTTTATCGATTCTGACCCGTTTCGTGGACTATTACTCACCATTTTGGGGCCCCAAAGCGATTTCCATGGTTGTTGAACCCCAAGGTGCGCTTAAGTGTAGGTCATCAACAATCGCAGTTTGGGCCGATTCTGGCCCGTTTCTTGGACTATTACTTAGTTATGGGGGTCCCGAAATGACCCCGGGTTGTGTTTACGTGTCGGTCAACAACCCTCACAATTTTGGCCAATTCTAACGTGTTTTGTGGACTATTACTCACTGTTTTCAGGTCCCGAAGTGATTTCCATAGTTGTTGAACCCCAAGGCGCGCTTACGTGCCGGTCATCAATACTCATAGTTTTGGCTGATTCTGGCCCGTATCATGGACTATTACTCACTTTTTTGGGCCCCCGGAGTGATTTCCACGATTAACCAACCACGGGGTGCATTTACGTGTCGGTCATCCACACTCACAGTTTTGGCCTATTCTGGCCCGTTTCTTGGACTATTACTCTGTTTTTGGGTCTCGGCGTGATTTCCATGATTGACAAACACCGGGGTGCATTTATGTGTCGCTCATCAAACACTCGCAGTTTTGGCCGATTCTGGCCCATTTCGTGGAGTATTACGCACTGTTTTGTGGTATCGAAGTGATTTCAACAATTAACTAACCGCGGGGTGCGTTTACGTTTCGGTCATCAACACTTACATTTTTGTCCGATTCTTGCCTTTTTTGTATACTATTACTCACTGTTTCGGGGTGCCGGAGTGATTTCCACGATTAACGAACCCTGGCGTGCGTTTACGTGTCGGTCATCAACACTCACAGTTTTGGCCGATTCTGGCCCGTTTCTTGGACTATTGCTCACTTTTTTGGGGCCCCGGAGTGATTTCCACGATTAACGAACCCTTGGGTGCGCTTACGGGTTGGTTATCAACACTCGCGGTTTTTGTCGATTCTGACCCGTTTCGTGGACTATTACTCACCATTTTGGGGCCCCAAAGCGATTTCCATGGTTGTTGAACCCCAAGGTGCGCTTAAGTGTAGGTCATCAACAATCGCAGTTTGGGCCGATTCTGGCCCATTTCTTGGACTATTACTTAGTTATGGGGGTCCCAAAATGACCCCGGGTTGTGTTTACGTGTCGGTCAACAACCCTCACAATTTTGGCCAATTCTAACGTGTTTTGTGGACTATTACTCACTTTTTTCAGGTCCCGAAGTGATTTCCATAGTTGTTGAACCCCAAGGCGCGCTTACGTGCCGGTCATCAATACTCATAGTTTTGGCTGATTCTAGCCCGTATCATGGACTATTACTCACTTTTTTGGGCCCCCGGAGTGATTTCCACGATTAACGAACCACGGGGTGCATTTACGATTCGGTCATCCACACTCACAGTTTTGGCCGATTCTGGCCGTTTTCTTGGACTATTACTCTGTTTTTGGGTCTCGGCGTGATTTCCATGATTGACGAACACCAGGGTGCATTTATGTGTCGCTCATCAAACACTCGCAGTTTTGGCCGATTCTGGCCCATTTCGTGGAGTATTACGCACTGTTTTGTGCTATCGAAGTGATTTCAACAATTAACTAACCGCGGGGTGCGTTTACGTTTCGGTCATCAACACTTACATTTTTGTCCGATTCTTGCCTTTTTTGTATACTATTACTCACTGTTTTGGGGTCCCGGAGTGATTTCCACGATTAACGAACCCTGGCGTGCGTGTACGTGTCGGTCATCAACACTCACAGTTTTGGCCGATTCTGGCCCGTTTCGTGGACTATTGCTCACTTTTTTGGGGCCCCGGAGTGATTTCCACGATTAAGGAACCCTTGGGTGCGCTTACGGGTTGGTTATCAACACTCGCGGTTTTTATCGATTCTGACCCGTTTCGTGGACTATTACTCACCATTTTGGGGCCCCAAAGCGATTTCCATGGTTGTTGAACCCCAAGGTGCGCTTAAGTGTAGGTCATCAACAATCGCAGTTTGGGCCGATTCTGGCCCGTTTCTTGGACTATTACTTAGTTATGGGGGTCCCGAAATGACCCCGGGTTGTGTTTACGTGTCGGTCAACAACCCTCACAATTTTGGCCAATTCTAACGTGTTTTGTGGACTATTACTCACTGTTTTCAGGTCCCGAAGTGATTTCCATAGTTGTTGAACCCCAAGGCGCGCTTACGTGCCGGTCATCAATACTCATAGTTTTGGCTGATTCTGGCCCGTATCATGGACTATTACTCACTTTTTTGGGCCCCCGGAGTGATTTCCACGATTAACGAACCACGGGGTGCATTTACGTGTCGGTCATCCACACTCACAGTTTTGGCCGATTCTGGCCCGTTTCTTGGACTATTACTCTATTTTTGGGTCTCGGCGTGATTTCCAGGATTGACGAACACCGGGGTGCATTTATGTGTCGCTCATCAAACACTCGCAGTTTTGGCCGATTCTGGCCCATTTCGTGGAGTATTACGCACTGTTTTGTGGTATCGAAGTGATTTCAACAATTAACTAACCGCGGGGTGCGTTTACGTTTCGGTCATCAACACTTACATTTTTGTCCGATTCTTGCCTTTTTTGTATACTATTACTCACTGTTTTGGGGTCCCGGAGTGATTTCCACGATTAACGAACCCCGGCGTGCGTTTACGTGTCGGTCATCAACACTCACAGTTTTGGCCGATTCTGGCCCATTTCGTGGACTATTGCTCACTTTTTTGGGGCCCCGGAGTGATTTCCACGATTAACGAACCCTTGGGTGCGCTTACGGGTTGGTTATCAACACTCGCGGTTTTTGTCGATTCTGACCCGTTTCGTGGACTATTACTCACCATTTTGGGGCCCCAAAGCGATTTCCATGGTTGTTGAACCCCAAGGTGCGCTTAAGTGTAGGTCATCAACAATCGCAGTTTGGGCCGATTCTGGCCCGTTTCTTGGACTATTACTTAGTTATGGGGGTCCCGAAATGACCCCGGGTTGTGTTTACGTGTCGGTCAACAACCCTCACAATTTTGGCCAATTCTAACGTGTTTTGTGGACTATTACTCACTGTTTTCAGGTCCCGAAGTGATTTCCATAGTTGTTGAACCCCAAGGCGCGCTTACGTGCCGGTCATCAATACTCATAGTTTTTGCTGATTCTGGCCCGTATCATGGACTATTACTCACTTTTTTGGGCCCCCGGAGTGATTTCCACGATTAACGAACCACGGGGTGCATTTACATGTCGGTCATCCACACTCACAGTTTTGGCCGATTCTGGCCCGTTTCTTGGACTATTACTCTGTTTTTGGGTCTCGGCGTGATTTCCATGATTGACGAACACCGGGGTGCATTTATGTGTCGCTCATCAAACACTCGCAGTTTTGGCCGATTCTGGCCCATTTCGTGGAGTATTACGCACTGTTTTGTGCTATCGAAGTGATTTCAACAATTAACTAACCGCGGGGTGCGTTTACGTTTCGGTCATCAACACTTACATTTTTGTCCGATTCTTGCCTTTTTTGTATACTATTACTCACTGTTTTGGGGTCCCGGAGTGATTTCCACGATTAACGAACCCTGGCGTGCGTGTACGTGTCGGTCATCAACACTCACAGTTTTGGCCGATTCTGGCCCGTTTCGTGGACTATTGCTCACTTTTTTGGGGCCCCGGAGTGATTTCCACGATTAAGGAACCCTTGGGTGCGCTTACGGGTTGGTTATCAACACTCGCGGTTTTTATCGATTCTGACCCGTTTCGTGGACTATTACTCACCATTTTGGGGCCCCAAAGGGATTTCCATGGTTGTTGAACCCCAAGGTGCGCTTAAGTGTAGGTCATCAACAATCGCAGTTTGGGCCGATTCTGGCCCGTTTCTTGGACTATTACTTAGTTATGGGGGTCCCGAAATGACCCCGGGTTGTGTTTACGTGTCGGTCAACAACCCTCACAATTTTGGCCAATTCTAACGTGTTTTGTGGACTATTACTCACTGTTTTCAGGTCCCGAAGTGATTTCCATAGTTGTTGAACCCCAAGGCGCGCTTACGTGCCGGTCATCAATACTCATAGTTTTGGCTGATTCTGGCCCGTATCATGGACTATTACTCACTTTTTTGGGCCCCCGGAGTGATTTCCACGATTAACGAACCACGGGGTGCATTTACGTGTCGGTCATCCACACTCACAGTTTTGGCCGATTCTGGCCCGTTTCTTGGACTATTACTCTGTTTTTGGGTCTCGGCGTGATTTCCATGATTGACGAACACCGGGGTGCATTTATGTGTCGCTCATCAAACACTCGCAGTTTTGGCCGATTCTGGCCCATTTCGTGGAGTATTACGCACTGTTTTGTGGTATCGATGTGATTTCAACAATTAACTAACCGCGGGGTGCGTTTACGTTTCGGTCATCAACACTTACATTTTTGTCCGATTCTTGCCTTTTTTGTATACTATTACTCACTGTTTTGGGGTCCCGGAGTGATTTCCACGATTAACGAACCCTGGCGTGCGTTTACGTGTCGGTCATCAACACTCACAGTTTTGGCCGATTCTGGCCCGTTTCTTGGACTATTGCTCACTTTTTTGGGGCCCCGGAGTGATTTCCACGATTAACGAACCCTTGGGTGCGCTTACGGGTTGGTTATCAACACTCGCGGTTTTTGTCGATTCTGACCCGTTTCGTGGACTATTACTCACCATTTTGGGGCCCCAAAGCGATTTCCATGGTTGTTGAACCCCAAGGTGCGCTTAAGTGTAGGTCATCAACAATCGCAGTTTGGGCCGATTCTGGCCCATTTCTTGGACTATTACTTAGTTATGGGGGTCCCAAAATGACCCCGGGTTGTGTTTACGTGTCGGTCAACAACCCTCACAATTTTGGCCAATTCTAACGTGTTTTGTGGACTATTACTCACTTTTTTCAGGTCCCGAAGTGATTTCCATAGTTGTTGAACCCCAAGGCGCGCTTATGTGCCGGTCATCAATACTCATAGTTTTGGCTGATTCTAGCCCGTATCATGGACTATTACTCACTTTTTTGGGCCCCCGGAGTGATTTCCACGATTAACGAACCACGGGGTGCATTTACGATTCGGTCATCCACACTCACAGTTTTGGCCGATTCTGGCCCGTTTCTTGGACTATTACTCTGTTTTTGGGTCTCGGCGTGATTTCCATGATTGACGAACACCGGGGTGCATTTATGTGTCGCTCATCAAACACTCGCAGTTTTGGCCGATTCTGGCCCATTTCGTGGAGTATTACGCACTGTTTTGTGCTATCGAAGTGATTTCAACAATTAACTAACCGCGGGGTGCGTTTACATTTCGGTCATCAACACTTACATTTTTGTCCGATTCTTGCCTTTTTTGTATACTATTACTCACTGTTTTGGGGTCCCGGAGTGATTTCCACGATTAACGAACCCTGGCGTGCGTGTACGTGTCGGTCATCAACACTCACAGTTTTGGCCGATTCTGGCCCGTTTCGTGGACTATTGCTCACTTTTTTGGGGCCCCGGAGTGATTTCCACGATTAAGGAACCCTTGGGTGCGCTTACGGGTTGGTTATCAACACTCGCGGTTTTTATCGATTCTGACCCGTTTCGTGGACTATTACTCACCATTTTGGGGCCCCAAAGCGATTTCCATGGTTGTTGAACCCCAAGGTGCGCTTAAGTGTAGGTCATCAACAATCGCAGTTTGGGCCGATTCTGGCCCGTTTCTTGGACTATTACTTAGTTATGGGGGTCCCGAAATGACCCCGGGTTGTGTTTACGTGTCGGTCAACAACCCTCACAATTTTGGCCAATTCTAACGTGTTTTGTGGACTATTACTCACTTTTTTCAGGTCCCGAAGTGATTTCCATAGTTGTTGAACCCCAAGGCGCGCTTACGTGCCGGTCATCAATACTCATAGTTTTGGCTGATTCTGGCCCGTATCATGGACTATTACTCACTTTTTTGGGCCCCCGGAGTGATTTCCACGATTAACGAACCACGGGGTGCATTTACGTGTCGGTCATCCACACTCACAGTTTTGGCCGATTCTGGCCCGTTTCTTGGACTATTACTCTGTTTTTGGGTCTCGGCGTGATTTCCATGATTGACGAACACCGGGGTGCATTTATGTGTCGCTCATCAAACACTCGCAGTTTTGGCCGATTCTGGCCCATTTCATGGAGTATTACGCACTGTTTTGTGGTATCGAAGTGATTTCAACAATTAACTAACCGCGGGCTGCGTTTACGTTTCGGTCATCAACACTTACATTTTTGTCCGATTCTTGCCTTTTTTGTATACTATTACTCACTGTTTTGGGGTCCCGGAGTGATTTCCACGATTAACGAACCCTGGCGTGCGTTTACGTGTCGGTCATCAACACTCACAGTTTTGGCCGATTCTGGCCCGTTTCTTGGACTATTGCTCACTTTTTTGGGGCCCCGGAGTGATTTCCACGATTAACGAACCCTTGGGTGCGCTTACGGGTTGGTTATCAACACTCGCGGTTTTTGTCGATTCTGACCCGTTTCGTGGACTATTACTCACCATTTTGGGGCCCCAAAGCGATTTCCATGGTTGTTGAACCCCAAGGTGCGCTTAAGTGTAGGTCATCAACAATCGCAGTTTGGGCCGATTCTGGCCCATTTCTTGGACTATTACTTAGTTATGGGGGTCCCAAAATGACCCCGGGTTGTGTTTACGTGTCGGTCAACAACCCTCACAATTTTGGCCAATTCTAACGTGTTTTGTGGACTATTACTCACTTTTTTCAGGTCCCGAAGTGATTTCCATAGTTGTTGAACCCCAAGGCGCGCTTACGTGCCGGTCATCAATACTCATAGTTTTGGCTGATTCTAGCCCGTATCATGGACTATTACTCACTTTTTTGGGCCCCCGGAGTGATTTCCACGATTAACGAACCACGGGGTGCATTTACGATTCGGTCATCCACACTCACAGTTTTGGCCGATTCTGGCCGTTTTCTTGGACTATTACTCTGTTTTTGGGTCTCGGCGTGATTTCCATGATTGACGAACACCAGGGTGCATTTATGTGTCGCTCATCAAACACTCGCAGTTTTGGCCGATTCTGGCCCATTTCGTGGAGTATTACGCACTGTTTTGTGCTATCGAAGTGATTTCAACAATTAACTAACCGCGGGGTGCGTTTACGTTTCGGTCATCAACACTTACATTTTTGTCCGATTCTTGCCTTTTTTGTATACTATTACTCACTGTTTTGGGGTCCCGGAGTGATTTCCACGATTAACGAACCCTGGCGTGCGTGTACGTGTCGGTCATCAACACTCACAGTTTTGGCCGATTCTGGCCCGTTTCGTGGACTATTGCTCACTTTTTTGGGGCCCCGGAGTGATTTCCACGATTAAGGAACCCTTGGGTGCGCTTACGGGTTGGTTATCAACACTCGCGGTTTTTATCGATTCTGACCCGTTTCGTGGACTATTACTCACCATTTTGGGGCCCCAAAGCGATTTCCATGGTTGTTGAACCCCAAGGTGCGCTTAAGTGTAGGTCATCAACAATCGCAGTTTGGGCCGATTCTGGCCCGTTTCTTGGACTATTACTTAGTTATGGGGGTCCCGAAATGACCCCGGGTTGTGTTTACGTGTCGGTCAACAACCCTCACAATTTTGGCCAATTCTAACGTGTTTTGTGGACTATTACTCAGTGTTTTCAGGTCCCGAAGTGATTTCCATAGTTGTTGAACCCCAAGGCGCGCTTACGTGCCGGTCATCAATACTCATAGTTTTGGCTGATTCTGGCCCGTATCATGGACTATTACTCACTTTTTTGGGCCCCCGGAGTGATTTCCACGATTAACGAACCACGGGGTGCATTTACGTGTCGGTCATCCACACTCACAGTTTTGGCCGATTCTGGCCCGTTTCTTGGACTATTACTCTGTTTTTGGGTCTCGGCGTGATTTCCATGATTGACGAACACCGGGGTGCATTTATGTGTCGCTCATCAAACACTCGCAGTTTTGGCCGATTCTGGCCCATTTCGTAGAGTATTACGCACTGTTTTGTGGTATCGAAGTGATTTCAACAATTAACTAACCGCGGGGTGCGTTTACGTTTCGGTCATCAACACTTACATTTTTGTCCGATTCTTGCCTTTTTTGTATACTATTACTCACTGTTTTGGGGTCCCGGAGTGATTTCCACGATTAACGAACCCTGGCGTGCGTTTACGTGTCGGTCATCAACACTCACAGTTTTGGCCGATTCTGGCCCGTTTCTTGGACTATTGCTCACTTTTTTGGGGCCCCGGAGTGATTTCCACGATTAACGAACCCTTGGGTGCGCTTACGGGTTGGTTATCAACACTCGCGGTTTTTGTCGATTCTGACCCGTTTCGTGGACTATTACTCACCATTTTGGGGCCCCAAAGCGATTTCCATGGTTTTTGAACCCCAAGGTGCGCTTAAGTGTAGGTCATCAACAATCGCAGTTTGGGCCGATTCTGGCCCGTTTCTTGGACTATTACTTAGTTATGGGGGTCCCAAAATGACCCCGGGTTGTGTTTACGTGTCGGTCAACAACCCTCACAATTTTGGCCAATTCTAACGTGTTTTGTGGACTATTACTCACTGTTTTCAGGTCCCGAAGTGATTTCCATAGTTGTTGAACCCCAAGGCGCGCTTACGTGCCGGTCATCAATACTCATAGTTTTGGCTGATTCTGGCCCGTATCATGGACTATTACTCACTTTTTTGGGCCCCCGGAGTGATTTCCACGATTAACGAACCACGGGGTGCATTTACGTGTCGGTCATCCACACTCACAGTTTTGGCCGATTCTGGCCCGTTTCTTGGACTATTACTCCGATTTTGGGTCTCGGCGTGATTTCCATGATTGACGAACACCGGGGTGCATTTATGTGTCGCTCATCAAACACTCGCAGTTTTGGCCGATTCTGGCCCATTTCGTGGAGTATTACGCACTGTTTTGTGGTATCGAAGTGATTTCAACAATTAACTAACCGCGGGGTGCGTTTACGTTTCGGTCATCAACACTTACATTTTTGTCCGATTCTTGCCTTTTTTGTATACTATTACTCACTGTTTTGGGGTCCCGGAGTGATTTCCACGATTAACGAACCCTGGCGTGCGTTTACGTGTCGGTCATCAACACTCACAGTTTTGGCCGATTCTGGCCAGTTTCGTGGACTATTGCTCACTTTTTTGGGGCCCCGGAGTGATTTCCACGATTAACGAACCCTTGGGTGCGCTTACGGGTTGGTTATCAACACTCGCGGTTTTTGTCGATTCTGACCCGTTTCGTGGACTATTACTCACCATTTTGGGGCCCCAAAGCGATTTCCATGGTTGTTGAACCCCAAGGTGCGCTTAAGTGTAGGTCATCAACAATCGCAGTTTGGGCCGATTCTGGCCCGTTTCTTGGACTATTACTTAGTTATGGGGGTCCCGAAATGACCCCGGGTTGTGTTTACGTGTCGGTCAACAACCCTCACAATTTTGGCCAATTCTAACGTGTTTTGTGGACTATTACTCACTTTTTTCAGGTCCCGAAGTGATTTCCATAGTTGTTGAACCCCAAGGCGCGCTTACGTGCCGGTCATCAATACTCATAGTTTTGGCTGATTCTAGCCCGTATCATGGACTATTACTCACTTTTTTGGGCCCCCGGAGTGATTTCCACGATTAACGAACCACGGGGTGCATTTACGATTCGGTCATCCACACTCACAGTTTTGGCCGATTCTGGCCCGTTTCTTGGACTATTACTCTGTTTTTGGGTCTGGGCGTGATTTCCATGATTGACGAACACCGGGGTGCATTTATGTGTCGCTCATCAAACACTCGCAGTTTTGGCCGATTCTGGCCCATTTCGTGGAGTATTACGCACTGTTTTGTGGTATCGAAGTGATTTCAACAATTAACTAACCGCGGGGTGCGTTTACGTTTCGGTCATCAACACTTACATTTTTGTCCGATTCTTGCCTTTTTTGTATACTATTACTCACTGTTTTGGGGTCCCGGAGTGATTTCCACGATTAACGAACCCCGGTGTGCGTTTACGTGTCGGTCATCAACACTCACAGTTTTGGCCGATCCTGGCCCATTTCGTGGACTATTGCTCACTTCTTTGGGGCCCCGGAGTGATTTCCACGATTAACGAACCCTTGGGTGCGCTTACGGGTTGGTTATCAACACTCGCGGTTTTTATCGATTCTGACCCGTTTCGTGGACTATTACTCACCATTTTGGGGCCCCAAAGCGATTTCCATGGTTGTTGAACCCCAAGGTGCGCTTAAGTGTAGGTCATCAACAATCACAGTTTGGGCCGATTCTGGCCCGTTTCTAGGACTATTACTTAGTTATGGGGGGTCCCGAAATGACCCCGGGTTGTGTTTACGTGTCGGTCAACAACCCTCACAATTTTGGCCAATTCTAACGTGTTTTGTGGACTATTACTCACTGTTTTCAGGTCCCGAAGTGATTTCCATAGTTGTTGAACCCCAAGGCGCGCTTACGTGCCGGTCATCAATACTCATAGTTTTGGCTGATTCTGGCCCGTATCATGGACTATTACTCACTTTTTTGGGCCCCCGGAGTGATTTCCACGATTAACGAACCACGGGGTGCATTTACGTGTCGGTCATCCACACTCACAGTTTTGGCCGATTCTGGCCCGTTTCTTGGACTATTACTCTGTTTTTGGGTCTCGGCGTGATTTCCATGATTGACGAACACCGGGGTGCATTTATGTGTCGCTCATCAAACACTCGCAGTTTTGGCCGATTCTGGCACATTTCGTGGAGTATTACGCACTGTTTTGTGGTATCGAAGTGATTTCAACAATTAACTAACCGCGGGGTGCGTTTACGTTTCGGTCATCAACACTTACATTTTTGTCCGATTCTTGCCTTTTTTGTATACTATTACTCACTGTTTTGGGGTCCCGGAGTGATTTCCACGATTAACGAACCCTGGCGTGCGTTTACGTGTCGGTCATCAACACTCACAGTTTTGGCCGATTCTGGCCCGTTTCTTGGACTATTGCTCACTTTTTTGGGGCCCCGGAGTGATTTCCACGATTAACGAACCCTTGGGTGCGCTTACGGGTTGGTTATCAACACTCGCGGTTTTTGACGATTCTGACCCGTTTCGTGGACTATTACTCACCATTTTGGGGCCCCAAAGCGATTTCCATGGTTGTTGAACCCCAAGGTGCGCTTAAGTGTAGGTCATCAACAATCGCAGTTTGGGCCGATTCTGGCCCGTTTCTTGGACTATTACTTAGTTATGGGGGTCCCGAAATGACCCCGGGTTGTGTTTACGTGTCGGTCAACAACCCTCACAATTTTGGCCAATTCTAACGTGTTTTGTGGACTATTACTCACTGTTTTCAGGTCCCGAAGTGATTTCCATAGTTGTTGAACCCCAAGGCGCGCTTACGTGCCGGTCATCAATACTCATAGTTTTGGCTGATTCTGGCCCGTATCATGGACTATTACTCACTTTTTTGGGCCCCCGGAGTGATTTCCACGATTAACGAACCACGGGGTGCATTTACG
>NW_025230864.1:0-3615 GCF_018294505.1 Triticum aestivum
ACCGACACGTAAACGCACCCTAGGGTTCATTAATCGTGGAAATGACTCCGGAACCCCAAAACAGTGAGTAATAGTCCATGAAACGGGCCAAAATCGGCCAAAACTGCCAGTGTTGATGACCGACACGTAAGCGCACCTTGGGGTTCAATAACTATGAAAATCGCTTAAGGACCCCAAAACGGTAAGTAATAATCAAAGAAACGGACCAGAATTGGCCAAAACTACGAGTGTTGATGACCGACACGTAAAGGCACCCCAGGGTTCATTAATCGTGGAAATCACTCCAGAACCCCAAAACAGTGAGTAATAGTCCATGAAACGGGCCAAAATCGGCCAAAACTGCCAGTGTTGATGACCGACACGTAAGCGCACCTTGGGGTTCAATAACTATGAAAATCGCTTAAGGACCCCAAAATGGTAAGTAATAATCAAAGAAACGGACCAGAATTGGCCAAAACTACGAGTGTTGATGACCGACACGTAAACGCACCCCAGGGTTCATTAATCATGGAAATCACTCCGGAACCCCAAAATAGTAAGTAATAGTCCATGAAATGGGCCAGAATAGGCCAAAACTGCCAGTGTTGATGACCGACACGTAAGCGGACCTTGGGGTTCAATAACTATGAAAATCGCTTCGGGACCCCAAAACGGTAAGTAATAATCAAAGAAACGGACCAGAATTGGCCAAAACTACGAGTGTTGGTTACCGACACGTAAACGCACCCCAGGGTTCATTAATCGACGAAATCACTCCGGGACCCCAAAAGAGTGAGTAATAATCCATGAAAGGGGCCAGAATCAGCCAAAACTGCCAGTGTTGATGACCACACGTAAACGAACCCCAGTGTTCATTAATCGTGAAATCACTCCCAGACACCAAAGCAGTGAGTAATAGTCCATGAAACACGCCAAAATCGGCAAAAACTGCCAGTGTTGATGATCGACACTTAAGCGCACCTTCGGATTCAATAACTATGGAAATCGCTTCGGGACCCCAAAATGGTGAGTAATAATCCAAGAAACGGGCCAGAATTGGCCAAAACTGCGAGTGTTGATGACCGACACATAAACGCACCACAGTGTTCATTAATCGTGGAAATCACTCCGGGACCCCAAAATAGTGAGTAATAGTCCATGAAACGGGCCAGAATCGGCAAAAATTGCTAGTGTTGATGACCGACATGTAAGTGCACCTTGGGGTTCAATAACTGTGGAAATTGCTTCGGGACCCAAAAGAGTGAGTAATAGTCTATGAAACGACCAGAATCGGCCAAAACTGCGAGGGTTGATGACCGACACGTAAACGCACCCCAGGGTTCATTAATCGTGGAAATCACTCAGGAACCCCAAAACAGTGAGTAATAGTACATGAAACGGGCCAGAATCGGCCAAAACTGCCAGTGTTGATGACCGAAACATAAGTGCACCTTCGGGTTCAATAACTATGGAAATCGCTTCGGGACCCTAAAATGGTGAGTAATAATCCAAGAAACGGGCCAGAATTCGCCAAAACTGCGAGTGTTGATGACCGACACATAAACGAATCCCAGTGTTCATTAATCGTGGAAATCACTCCGGGACCCCAAAACAGTGAGTAATAGTCCATGAAATGGGCCAGAGTCGGCCAAAATTGCCAGTGTTGATGACCGACACGTAAGTGCACCTTGGGGTTCAATAACTATGGAAATCGCTCTGGGACCCCAAAACGGTGAGTAATAGTCCATGAAACGGGCCAGAATCGGCCAAAACTGCCAGTGTTGATGACCGACACATAAGCGCACCTTGAAGTTCAATAACTATGGAAATCGCTTCGGGACTCCAAAACGGTGAGTAATAATCAAAGAAACGGACCAGAATTGGCCAAAACTGCGAGTGTTGATGACCGACACGTAAACGCACCCTAGGGTTCATTAATCGTGGAAATGACTCCGGAACCCCAAAACAGTGAGTAATAGTCCATGAAACGGGCCAAAATCGGCCAAAACTGCCAGTGTTGATGACCGACACGTAAGCGCACCTTGGGGTTCAATAACTATGAAAATCGCTTAAGGACCCCAAAACGGTAAGTAATAATCAAAGAAACGGACCAGAATTGGCCAAAACTACGAGTGTTGATGACCGACACGTAAAGGCACCCCAGGGTTCATTAATCGTGGAAATCACTCCAGAACCCCAAAACAGTGAGTAATAGTCCATGAAACGGGCCAAAATCGGCCAAAACTGCCAGTGTTGATGACCGACACGTAAGCGCACCTTGGGGTTCAATAACTATGAAAATCGCTTAAGGACCCCAAAATGGTAAGTAATAATCAAAGAAACGGACCAGAATTGGCCAAAACTACGAGTGTTGGTGACCGACACGTAAACGCACCCCAGGGTTCATTAATCGACGAAATCACTCCGGGACCCCAAAAGAGTGAGTAATAATCCATGAAAGGGGCCAGAATCAGCCAAAACTGCCAGTGTTGATGACCACACGTAAACGAACCCCAGTGTTCATTAATCGTGAAATCACTCCCAGACACCAAAGCAGTGAGTAATAGTCCATGAAACACGCCAAAATCGGCAAAAACTGCCAGTGTTGATGATCGACACTTAAGCGCACCTTCGGATTCAATAACTATGGAAATCGCTTCGGGACCCCAAAATGGTGAGTAATAATCCAAGAAACGGGCCAGAATTGGCCAAAACTACGAGTGTTGATGACCGACACATAAACGCACCACAGTGTTCATTAATCGTGGAAATCACTCCGGGACCCCAAAATAGTGAGTAATAGTCCATGAAACGGGCCAGAATCGGCAAAAATTGCTAGTGTTGATGACCGACATGTAAGTGCACCTTGGGGTTCAATAACTGTGGAAATTGCTTCGGGACCCAAAACTGTGAGTAATAGTCTATGAAACGACCAGAATCGGCCAAAACTGCGAGGGTTGATGACCGACACGTAAACGCACCCCAGGGTTCATTAATCGTGGAAATCACTCAGGAACCCCAAAACAGTGAGTAATAGTACATGAAACGGGCCAGAATCGGCCAAAACTGCCAGTGTTGATGACCGAAACATAAGTGCACCTTCGGGTTCAATAACTATGGAAATCGCTTCGGGACCCTAAAATGGTGAGTAATAATCCAAGAAACGGGCCAGAATTCGCCAAAACTGCGAGTGTTGATGACCGACACATAAACGAATCCCAGTGTTCATTAATCATGGAAATCACTCCGGGACCCCAAAACAGTGAGTAATAGTCCATGAAATGGGCCAGAGTCGGCCAAAATTGCCAGTGTTGATGACCGACACGTAAGTGCACCTTGGGGTTCAATAACTATGGAAATCGCTCTGGGACCCCAAAACGGTGAGTAATAGTCCATGAAACGGGCCAGAATCGGCCAAAACTGCCAGTGTTGATGACCGACACATAAGCGCACCTTGAAGTTCAATAACTATGGAAATCGCTTCGGGACTCCAAAACGGTGAGTAATAATCAAAGAAACGGACCAGAATTGGCCAAAACTGCGAGTGTTGATGACCGACACGTAAACGCACCCTAGGGTTCATTAATCGTGGAAATGACTCCGGAACCCCAAAACAGTGAGTAATAGTCCATGAAA
>NW_025230864.1:4513-5710 GCF_018294505.1 Triticum aestivum
CAAAACTGCGAGTGTTGATGACCGACACATAAACGAATCCCAGTGTTCATTAATCGTGGAAATCACTCCGGGACCCCAAAACAGTGAGTAGTAGTCCATGAAATGGGCCAGAGTCGGCCAAAATTGCCAGTGTTGATGACCGACACGTAAGTGCACCTTGGGGTTCAATAACTTTGGAAATCGCTCTGGGACCCCAAAACGGTGAGTAATAGTCCATGAAACGGGCCAGAATCGGCCAAAACTGCCAGTGTTGATGACCGACATGTAAGTGCACCTTGGGGTTCAATAACTGTGGAAATTGCTTCGGGACCCAAAACAGTGAGTAATAGTCCATGAAACGGGCCAGAATCGGCCAAAACTGCGAGGGTTGATGACCGACACGTAAACGCACCCCAGGGTTCATTAATCGTGGAAATCACTCCGGAACCCCAAAATAGTAAGTAATAGTCCATGAAATGGGCCAGAATAGGCCAAAACTGCCAGTGTTGATGACCGACACGTAAGCGGACCTTGGGGTTCAATAACTATGAAAATCGCTTCGGGACCCCAAAACGGTAAGTAATAATCAAAGAAACGGACCAGAATTGGCCAAAACTACGAGTGTTGGTGACCGACACGTAAACGCACCCCAGGGTTCATTAATCGACGAAATCACTCCGGGACCCCAAAAGAGTGAGTAATAATCCATGAAAGGGGCCAGAATCAGCCAAAACTGCCAGTGTTGATGACCACTCGTAAACGAACCCCAGTGTTCATTAATCATGGAAATCACTCCCAGACACCAAAGCAGTGAGTAATAGTCCATGAAACACGCCAAAATCGGCAAAAACTGCCAGTGTTGATGCTCGACACTTATGCGCACCTTCGGATTCAATAACTATGGAAATCGCTTCGGGACCCCAAAATGGTGAGTAATAATCCAAGAAACGGGCTAGAATTGGCCAAAACTGCGAGTGTTGATGACCGACACATAAATGCACCATAGTGTTCATTAATCGTGGAAATCACTCCGGGACCCCAAAATAGTGAGTAATAGTCCATGAAACGGGCCAGAATCGGCCAAAATTGCCAGTGTTGATGACCGACATGTAAGTGCACCTTGGGGTTCAATAACTATGGAAATTGCTTCGGGACACCAAAATGGTGAGTAATAATCCAAGAAACGGGCCAGAATTCGCCAAAACTGCGAGTGTTGAT
>NW_025230864.1:10414-11224 GCF_018294505.1 Triticum aestivum
TGTTGATGACCGACACATAAGCGCACCTTGAAGTTCAATAACTATGGAAATCGCTTCAGGACTCCAAGACGGTGAGTAATAATCAAAGAAACGGACCAGAATTGGCCAAAACTGCGAGTGTTGATGACCGACACGTAAACGCACCCTAGGGTTCATTAATCGTGGAAATGACTCCGGAACCCCAAAACAGTGAGTAATAGTCCATGAAACGGGCCAAAATCGGCCAAAACTGCCAGTGTTGATGACCGACACGTAAGCGCACCTTGGGGTTCAATAACTATGAAAATCGCTTAAGGACCCCAAAACGGTAATTAATAATCAAAGAAACGGACAAGAATTGGCCAAAACTACGAGTGTTGATGACCAACACATAAACGAATCCCAGTGTTCATTAATCGTGGAAATCACTCCGGGACCCCAAAACAGTGAGTAATAGTCCATGAAATGGGCCAGAGTCGGCCAAAATTGCCAGTGTTGATGACCGACACGTAAACGCACCCCAGGGTCCATTATCGTGGAAATCACTCCGGGACCCCAAAACAGTGAGTAATAGTCCATGAAACGGGCCAGAATCGGCCAAAATTGCCAGTGTTGATGACCAACATGTAAGTGCACCTTGGGGTTCAATAACTATGGAAATTGCTTCGGGACCCCAAAACGGTGAGTAATAGTCCATGAAACGGGCCAGAATCGGCCAAAACTGCGAGGGTTGATGACCGACACATAAACGCACCCCAGGGTTCATTAATCGTGGAAATCACTAAGGAACCCCAAAACAGTGAGTAATAGTACATGAAACGGGCCAGAATC
>NW_025230864.1:11234-11685 GCF_018294505.1 Triticum aestivum
GTTCATGACCACACGTAAACGCACTCCAGTGTTCATTAATCGTGGAAATCACTCCCAGACACCAAAGCAGTGAGTAATAGTCCATGAAACACGCCAAAATCGGCCAAAACTGCCAGTGTTGATGATCGACACTTAAGCGCACCTTCAGGTTCAATAACTATGGAAATCGCTTCGGGACCCTAAAATGGTGAGTAATAATCCAAGAAACGGGCCAGAATTGGCCAAAACTGCGAGTGTTGATGACCGACACATAAACGCAACCCAGTGTTCATTAATCGTGGAAATCACTCCGGGACCCCAAAACAGTGAGTAATAGTCCATGAAACGGGCCAGAATCGGCCAAAATTGCCAGTGTTGATGACCGACATGTAAGTGCACCTTCGGGTTCAATAACTGTGGAAATTGCTTCGGGACCCAAAACAGTGAGTAATAGTCCATGAAACGGGCCAGA
>NW_025230864.1:11695-12758 GCF_018294505.1 Triticum aestivum
CTCCGGGACCCCAAAACAGTGAGTAATAGTCCATGAAACGGGCCAGAATCGGCCAAAATTGCCAGTGTTGATGACCAACATGTAAGTGCACCTTGGGGTTCAATAACTATGGAAATTGCTTCGGGACCCCAAAACGGTGAGTAATAGTCCATGAAACGGGCCAGAATCGGCCAAAACTGCGAGGGTTGATGACCGACACATAAACGCACCCCAGGGTTCATTAATCGTGGAAATCACTAAGGAACCCCAAAACAGTGAGTAATAGTACATGAAACGGGCCAGAATCGTCCAAAACTGCCAATGTTGATGACCGAAACATAAGTGCACCTTCGGGTTCAATAACTATGGAAATCGCTTCGGGAGCCCAAAACGGTGAGTAATAATCCATGATAGAGGCCAGAATCGGCCAAAACTGCCAGTGTTCATGACCACACGTAAACGCACTCCAGTGTTCATTAATCGTGGAAATCACTCCCAGACACCAAAGCAGTGAGTAATAGTCCATGAAACACGCCAAAATCGGCCAAAACTGCCAGTGTTGATGATCGACACTTAAGCGCACCTTCAGGTTCAATAACTATGGAAATCGCTTTGGGACCCTAAAATGGTGAGTAATAATCCAAGAAACGGGCCAGAATTGGCCAAAACTGCGAGTGTTGATGACCGACACATAAACGAATCCCAGTGTTCATTAATCGTGGAAATCACTCCGGGACCCCAAAACAGTGAGTAGTAGTCCATGAAATGGGCCAGAGTCGGCCAAAATTGCCAGTGTTGATGACCGACACGTAAGTGCACCTTGGGGTTCAATAACTTTGGAAATCGCTCTGGGACCCCAAAACGGTGAGTAATAGTCCATGAAACGGGCCAGAATCGGCCAAAACTGCCAGTGTTGATGACCGACATGTAAGTGCACCTTGGGGTTCAATAACTGTGGAAATTGCTTCGGGACCCAAAACAGTGAGTAATAGTCCATGAAACGGGCCAGAATCGGCCAAAACTGCGAGGGTTGATGACCGACACGTAAACGCACCCCAGGGTTCATTAATCGTGGAAATCACTC
>NW_025230865.1:0-3178 GCF_018294505.1 Triticum aestivum
TCCAATTGGATGTAAGTTAGCATGAACTATTATTGTTGACATCACCCAAAGGTGAATACGTTGGGAGGCAACACTATAAGCCCCTATCTTTCTTAGTGTCCGATTAAAACTCCATAACCATTAGTATTGCGTGAGTGTTAGCAATTGTAGAAGACTGTATGATAGTTGAGTATGTGGAGTTTGCTAAATCAAAGCTCTGACATAGACTCTTCCTAAAAATAAGATGAATTGTAATTGTTTGATGACTAAGAATGAAGTTTGCTAGTTTTCAAGAAAGTTTATGGTCAATGGCTTGTTACTTGATTGTGAGAAGTTTTACGAGATGAACTACTGTTATGACAAATAATCATGCTAGAAAAGGTGATTGAAATTATCATTGATCAAACTTGTGCACCTTCTAGAATTCACACTTCATAAATTCTTTCTTTATCATTTACCTACTCGAGGATGAGTAGGAATTAAGCTTGGGGATGCTGATACGTCTCCAACGTATCTATAGTTTATGAAGCATTCATGCTATTTTATTATCTGTTTTGAATGATTACGGGCTTTATTATACACTTTTATATTACTTTTGGGACTAACCTATTAACCGGAGGCCCAGCCCATATTGCTGTTTTATTGCCTGTTTCAGTATTTCGAAGAAAAGGAATATCAAACGGAGTCCAAACGGAATGAAACTTTCGGGAGCGTGATTTTTGGAAAGGATGTGATCCGGGAGACTTGGAGTTCAAGCTAGGGAAGGTTCGAGGAAGCCAGGAGATAGGAGGGCGAGCCCACCCCCCTGGGCGCGCCCCCTGTCTCCTGGGCCCCTCGAGGCTCCCCCGACCGACTTCTTTCACCTATTTAAGTCCATGTACCCTAAAAACATCGAAGACGAAGGTATATCGGGAGTTCCGCCGCCGCAAGCCTCTGTAGCCACCTAAAACCTCTCGGAGCCCGTTCTGGCACCCTGCCGGAGGGGGAATCCCTCACCGGTGGCCATCTTCATCATCCCGGCGCTATCCATGATGAGGAGGGAGTAGTTCACCCTCGGGGCTGAGGGTATGTACCAGTAGCTATGTGTTTGATATCTCTCTCTCTCTCTTGTGTTCTCTCTATGGCACGATCTTGATGTATCGCGAGCTTTGCTATTATAGTTGGATCTTATGATGTTTCTCCCCCTCTACTCTCTTGTGATGAATTGAGTTTTCCCTTTGAAGTTATCTTGTCGGATTGAGTCTTTAAAGATTTGAGAACACTTGATGTATGTCTTGCCGTGTTTATCTGTGGTGACAATGGGATATTCACGTGATCCACTTGATGTATGTTTTGGTGATCAACTTGCGGGTTCCGCCCATGAACCTATGCATAGGGGTTGGCATATGTTTTCGTCTTGACTCTCCGGTAGAAACTTTGGGGCACTCTTTGAAGTACTTTGTGTTGGTTGAATAGATGAATCTGAGATTGTGTGATGCATATCATATAATCATGCCCACGGATACTTGAGGTGACAATGGAGTATCCAGGTGACATTAGGGTTTTGGTTGATTTGTGTCTTAAGGTGTTATTCTAGTATGGACTCTGTGATATACCGAACGGAAAGAATAGCTTCATGTTATTTTACTACGGACTCTTGAATAGATAGAACAGAAAGAATAACTTTGAGGTGGTTTCGTACCCTACCATAATCTCTTCGTTTGTTCTCCGCTATTAGTGGCTTTGGAGTGACTCTTTGTTGCATGTTGAGGGATTGTTATATGATCTATCTATGTTATTATTGTTGAGAGAACTTGCACTAGTGAAAGTATGAACCCTAGGCCTTGTTTCCTATCATTGCAATACCGTTTACGCTCACTTTTATCATTAGTTACCTTGCTGTTTTTATATTTTCAGATTACAAATACCTTCATCTACCATCCATATTGCACTTGTATCACCATCTCTTTGCCGAACTAGTGCACCTATACAATTTACCATTATTGGGTGTGTTGGGGACACAAGAGACACTTTGTTATTTGGTTGCAGGGTTGTTTGAGAGAGACCATCTTCATCCTACGCCTCCCACGGATTGATAAACCTTAGGTCATCCACTTGAGGGAAATTTGCTACTGTCCTAAAAACATGTGCACTTGCAGGCCCAACAACGTCTACAAGAAGAAGGTTGTGTAGTAGACATCATCAAGCAAGTCAGAAGTTTTCTCGGACACCAAACAAAACCTTAAGAATTAGCAAATGGGCTATCAATTATTAGAAATAATGGCAGATGGGTTGTATGCTGTTTTCCACATATTTGAGGCTTTCCTAAAAAAAGGTTGACGCACAAGCAGTGACTGTTGGATGGCCATCCAACGGCCGTCGTGCTTCTTCAATCTCTACTCTTCCTACTCCAGCCGCTCAAACAAGCGCCGGCGGGATTGCTTGCTCCCTCCTCCCCGCGGCCGGCTGTGCTGCCGCGCAGGCCTCACCGCCCCACCGTACTCCCATCGCTGGCCTAGCCATCCCTCTACTCACCCACACCTGCTGTTATTCTCCGGCGATGGCAGACGAACCAGTAAACCCTCGTTTAGTCGTACTCCCCTTCGCGTGGGAAACAACTGCGGAGTCTTCCCTGCCTCCGTGTCGTTCCCTTCCTAGGCCTCACCATCGTCCACCGCCCTGCTGCTCTCGGCGCGGCCTGGTCAATGTGGTCAACGACCGACATGCATCTGAAGTGGGCTGTACGTGGAGAGGCCGACAGCTGGGTCCACGGCCGCACGCAAGGAAATGCCTCCTTATTACGCGCAAAATAATGATTCCTCCACCTGACATCGGGGACCCACCGAAAGGGCCTCAATATTTCGCGAAAAAAACGTTACCGCTGCTGACAGCTCAGACCCACTAGCTATATCTTCGCACGCAAGGAAGTGCCTCCTTATTACGCACAAAAAAATGAATACTCCCCCTGTTAGCTAGGACCCAGTATAGAGGCAGGCTGACTTGTGGGCCTACTAAGTTGACGGGGACAGAGGGCTTTGTCAACTTAGTCAATATGCACGATTCTAGCTCCAGTGAACGTACGATGTCCATCCAATGGCCGTAGTGCTTCTTCAACCTCTGGTCTTCTTGCTCCAGCCGCCCAAACCAGCGCCGGTCGTGCCTCGTGCTCCTGCCTCCCGTGGCCGGCTGCGATGCGGCGGAGGCCTCACCGCCCCCTACT
>NW_025230865.1:5146-7261 GCF_018294505.1 Triticum aestivum
GTAGGAGCCCACTACATCTATGATGATACCGGGTTTTGTCATAATTATCGTCATAGAAGTGTCATATGTATGACAGAAAAAAATTTCGTTCGGCCCAAAATGTCACTGATGTGTCTTTTTTTTTGTAGTGCATGAACCTATGCATAGGGGTTGGCACACCTTTTTGTCTTGACTCTCCTGTAGAAACTTTGGGGCACTCTTTGAAGTACTTTGTGTTGGTTGAATAGATGAATCTGAGATTGTGTGATGCATATCATATAACCATGCCCACGGATACTTGAGGTGACAATGGAGTATCCAGGTGACATTAGGGTTTTGGTCGATTTGTGTCTTAAGGTGTTATTCTAGTATGAACTCTATGATAGATCGAACGGAAAGAATAGCTTCATGTTATTTTACTACGGACTCTTGAATAGATAGAACAGAAAGAATAACTTTGAGGTGGTTTCGTACCCTACCATAATCTCTTCGTTTGTTCTCCGCTATTAGTGGCTTTGGAGTGACTCTTTGTTGCATGTTGAGGGATTGTTATATGATCTATCTATGTTATTATTGTTGAGAGAACTTGCACTAGTGAAAGTATGAACCCTATGCCTTGTTTCGAAGCATTGCAATACCATTTATGCTCACTTTTATCATTAGTTACCTTGCTGTTTTTATATTTTTAGATTACAAATACCTTTATCTACCATCCATATTGCACTTGTATCACCATCTCTTCGCCGAACTAGTGCAGCTATACAATTTACCATTGTATTGGGTGTGTTGGGGACACAAGAGACTCTTTGTTATTTGGTTGCAGGGTTGTTTGAGAGAGACCATCTTCATCCTACGCCTCCCATAGATTGATAAACCTTAGGTCATCCACTTGAGGGAAATTTGCTACTGTCCTACAAACCTGTGCACTTGCAGGCCCAACAACGTCTACAAGAAGAAGGTTCTATAGTAGACATCAAGCTCTTTTCTGGCGCCGTTGCCGGGGAGGCTAGGTAAACGGAACTCACACCCCCGTCAACTAAGCTCTTTTCTGGCGTCGTTGCTGGGGAGGTGAGTGCTTGAAGGTATATCTTTAGATCTTGCAATCGAATCTTTTTGTTTCTTGTTTTATCACTAGTTTAGTTTATAAAAGAAAAACTACAAAAAAATGGAGTTAAGCTTGCCTCATACGCTTCATCTTTTTAATATCTTTCGTGAGAATGATGGAAAGGAAAATTGTGCTCAAGTGCTAGAAGAAGAATGCATTAAAATGTTTGGTTTTACATCTTTGAATGATGAGCATGATTGCAATGTTGTTAGTATGAATTCCTTGAATATCCATGATGCTAATGATATGCAAAGCCACAAGCTTGGGGAAGTTATGTTTGATGAAGATGATATGTTTAGTCCCCCAAGTTTTGATGAGAATATTTATTATGATGAAAGCATGCCTCCTATTTATGATGATTATATTTATGAAAGTGGATTTGGAGAGGTCATGACTTTATTTAGTGATGAATCCACTACTTCGGAAGAGGTTCCAATTGATTATGAGAACAAAGTTGCTATCTATGATGATTATTGTGATGACTTGTATGCTATTAGGAATAATGATAATCATGAAACTTGTCATCATGATTTTAGTTTTCAATTGGATTATGCTTCACATGATAGTTATTTTGTTAAGTTTGCTCCCACTACTATTGATGAGAATAGATTTGCTTATGTGGAGAGTAGTAAAATTTCTATGCTTGTAGACCATGAAAAGAATGCTTTAGGTGCTGGTTATATTGTTGAATTCATTCATGATGCTACTGAAAATTATTATGAGGGAGGAACATATGCTTGTAGGAATTGCAATAATATCAAGTTTCCTCCCTATGTGTTGAAAATTTTGAACTTATGCTTGTTTTGCCTTCCTATGCTAGTTGATTATTGTTCCCATAAGTTGTTTTCTCACAAAATCCCTAGGCATAGGAAGTGGGTTAGACTTAAATGTGCTAGTTATAAGCTTCATGATGCTCCCGTTATGTTTCAATTCTTATCTTTTATGTGAGCATCATTGTCGTCATCATGCCTAGCTAGAAAGGCATTAAAGAAAAGCGCTTGTTGGGAAACAACCCAATATTTACACTTACT
>NW_025230865.1:8464-10013 GCF_018294505.1 Triticum aestivum
TTTTTGTGTGTTTACATTATTATGCTACTGTAGTAATCATGTTTTATAGCTTTTGTTTCAATAAAGTGCCAAGTAAGACCTTTAGGATAGCTTACGGTGATACTTGTGTTGATCCTGCTGAAAATCAGAAACTTTTTCACCCAGTAAATTGGTTTTGTTAATTCACACAAACGTGCTTCTGATCTGATTCTTTTTGCTATGGATTGGTACACAAATGTATTAGGACTTCCTAATTTGGTAGGATTTTGGGAGTTCCAGAAGTATACGTTTGATAGAGATTACTACAGATTGTACTGTTTTTGACAGATTCTGTTTTCTATGTGTTGTTTGCCTATTTTGATGAATCTATGAGTAGTATCAGAGGGTATGAACCATAGATAAGTTGGAATAAAGTAGATATTAAACCAATATGAATTGAGAATGAGTTCATTACAGTACCTAAGTGGTGGTTTTATTATACTAATGGAGCTTACGAGTTTCTGTTGAGTTTTGTGTTGTGAAGTTTTCAAGTTTTGGGTAAAGATTCGATGGACTATGGAATAAGGAGTGGGAAGAGGAAAATCTTGGGGATGCCCAATGCACCCCCAAGGTAATATTCAAGGACAACCAAGAGCCTAAGCTTGGGGATGCCCCGGATGGCATCCCCTCTTTCGTCTTCGTCTATCGGTAACTTTACTTGGAGCTATATTTTTATTCACCACATGATATGTGTTTTGCTTGGAGCATCATTTTATTTTGTTAGTATTTACTTTATGTTATTTAGAATAATGTTTCGCATCTATATTTTCGATAAAAATGTCAAGGATAGCCTTTACCATGCTTATTTTGCTAGTATACATGTTGCTGTTTGAAAACAGAAAGTTTACCGCTGTTGCAAAAATTCCCTAGAAAAGTCAGAGAATGGTATAATGTTGAAACATTTTGCATATTGAGATCTGATAAATCTTATACAGCGTAGTATTTTTCTCATAATTTTTGGAGCTAGGGAAGTATGATGAATCTTGCATTCTTTACAGACTGTACTGTTTTGGCAGATTGCTGTTATGTTTGCATTGTTTGCATATGTTTGCTTGTTTAATGATTTTATTTGAGGATAGGAGTATTAAATATGTAGAGACATTTACTATGCAATGTTGAATAATAATTTTAGTGATTTGTTACAGTAGAAAATGATAAGGTTTTGCATTGGTTTATACTAACCTATCTCACGAGTTCTTGTTGAGTTTGTTGTGGATGAAGCTTTTGAGAAATAGAGAAACCATGATATGAGAGGAATTAAGGAGACACAAAAGTTCAAGCTTGGGGATGCCCAAGGCACCCCAAGATAATATTTCAAGAAGTCTCAAGCATCTAAGCTTGGGGATGCCCCGTGAGGCATCCCACCTTTCTTCTTCAACAACTATCGGTTAGTATCGGTTGAACCTAAGTTTTTGCTTCTTCACATGAATTGTGCTATCCTTGCAATGTCATTTTATTTTGTTTTGCTTGCTGTTTGAATGAAATACCAAGATCTGAAATTCTTTATTTAGAGACTCTTCACATAGTTACA
>NW_025230865.1:10115-10875 GCF_018294505.1 Triticum aestivum
AATTATTTAGCTACTCATTGATCTTCACTCATATCTTTTTGGAGTAGTTTGTCATTTACTCGTGTGCTTCACTTATATCCTATGAGTAAATGGTTGAATGAGTTGAATGTCATAAATCTGAAATTATATATGTTTCGTTTGCTTATCCCATGGGGAGTAATGACTTCACATCTAAGAAGTAGAAGTTGTAAATCTATTGAAGGTTAGCAAGCATTGTATTGGTCATTTGAACAATTCATGAAAGAATATTAAAGGAAGAGAGATTTCACATATAGATATACTATCGTAGACATCTTTTATAATTGTGAGCACTCATTAAGTATGACATGCTAAAGAGTTGATGTTGGACAAGGAAGACAACGTAATGGGTTATGCTTTATCACACCTTAGTTAAAGTATATTGTCATGGATCATTCAAACATGTTCAGCTTGCCTTTCCCCCTCATGCTAGCCAAATTCCTTGCACCAAGTAGAGATACTACCTGTGCTTCCAAATATCCTTAAACTCAGTTTTGCCATGAGAGTCCACCATACCTACCTGTGGATTGAGTAAGATCCTTCAAGTAAGTTGTCATCGGTGCAAGCAATAAAAATTGCTCTCTAAATATGTATGATTTATTAGTGTGAAGAAAATAAGCTTTATACGATCTTGTTATGGAAGCAATAAAAGTGACGGACTGCATAATAAAGGTCCATATACAAGTGGCAATATAAAGTGACGTTCTTTTGCATTAAGATTTTGTGCATCCAACCTTAAAAG
>NW_025230865.1:10885-12757 GCF_018294505.1 Triticum aestivum
TCCAATTGGATGTAAGTTAGCATGAACTATTATTGTTGACATCACCCAAAGGTGAATACGTTGGGAGGCAACACTATAAGCCCCTATCTTTCTTAGTGTCCGATTAAAACTCCATAACCATTAGTATTGCGTGAGTGTTAGCAATTGTAGAAGACTGTATGATAGTTGAGTATGTGGAGTTTGCTAAATCAAAGCTCTGACATAGACTCTTCCTAAAAATAAGATGAATTGTAATTGTTTGATGACTAAGAATGAAGTTTGCTAGTTTTCAAGAAAGTTTATGGTCAATGGCTTGTTACTTGATTGTGAGAAGTTTTACGAGATGAACTACTGTTATGACAAATAATCATGCTAGAAAAGGTGATTGAAATTATCATTGATCAAACTTGTGCACCTTCTAGAATTCACACTTCATAAATTCTTTCTTTATCATTTACCTACTCGAGGATGAGTAGGAATTAAGCTTGGGGATGCTGATACGTCTCCAACGTATCTATAGTTTATGAAGCATTCATGCTATTTTATTATCTGTTTTGAATGATTACGGGCTTTATTATACACTTTTATATTACTTTTGGGACTAACCTATTAACCGGAGGCCCAGCCCATATTGCTGTTTTATTGCCTGTTTCAGTATTTCGAAGAAAAGGAATATCAAACGGAGTCCAAACGGAATGAAACTTTCGGGAGCGTGATTTTTGGAAAGGATGTGATCCGGGAGACTTGGAGTTCAAGCTAGGGAAGGTTCGAGGAAGCCAGGAGATAGGAGGGCGAGCCCACCCCCCTGGGCGCGCCCCCTGTCTCCTGGGCCCCTCGAGGCTCCCCCGACCGACTTCTTTCGCCTATTTAAGTCCATGTACCCTAAAAACATCGAAGACGAAGGTATATCGGGAGTTCCGCCGCCGCAAGCCTCTGTAGCCACCTAAAACCTCTCGGAGCCCGTTCTGGCACCCTGCCGGAGGGGGAATCCCTCACCGGTGGCCATCTTCATCATCCCGGCGCTATCCATGATGAGGAGGGAGTAGTTCACCCTCGGGGCTGAGGGTATGTACCAGTAGCTATGTGTTTGATATCTCTCTCTCTCTCTTGTGTTCTCTCTATGGCACGATCTTGATGTATCGCGAGCTTTGCTATTATAGTTGGATCTTATGATGTTTCTCCCCCTCTACTCTCTTGTGATGAATTGAGTTTTCCCTTTGAAGTTATCTTGTCGGATTGAGTCTTTAAAGATTTGAGAAGACTTGATGTATGTCTTGCCGTGTTTATCTGTGGTGACAATGGGATATTCACGTGATCCACTTGATGTATGTTTTGGTGATCAACTTGCGGGTTCCGCCCATGAACCTATGCATAGGGGTTGGCATATGTTTTCGTCTTGACTCTCCGGTAGAAACTTTGGGGCACTCTTTGAAGTACTTTGTGTTGGTTGAATAGATGAATCTGAGATTGTGTGATGCATATCATATAATCATGCCCACGGATACTTGAGGTGACAATGGAGTATCCAGGTGACATTAGGGTTTTGGTTGATTTGTGTCTTAAGGTGTTATTCTAGTATGGACTCTGTGATATACCGAACGGAAAGAATAGCTTCATGTTATTTTACTACGGACTCTTGAATAGATAGAACAGAAAGAATAACTTTGAGGTGGTTTCGTACCCTACCATAATCTCTTCGTTTGTTCTCCGCTATTAGTGGCTTTGGAGTGACTCTTTGTTGCATGTTGAGGGATTGTTATATGATCTATCTATGTTATTATTGTTGAGAGAACTTGCACTAGTGAAAGTATGAACCCTAGGCCTTGTTTCCTATCATTGCAATACCGTTTACGCTCACTTTTATCATTAGTTACCTTGCTGTTTTTATATTTT
>NW_025230866.1:0-914 GCF_018294505.1 Triticum aestivum
ATGATGATGTGGCTTTGAATGGTGCATTTTGAACACACAAAAAGTCAGGAGTTCAAATAAGTTTAAAAAATGAAATCCTTTGTAACAGACGAGTTTCCGTATGAAATCCTGATACTTTGAAAGAGATTGTCCGTTTTGTACACGAAGTGCATCCAGTTTTCGCCGTAACCCTCTCAACTTTCTTGCACATGCTATGTGGATGAAATGATGATATCATGCCAACTTTCAACCTTTTCAGGGTTCATTTGAAATGCTTTTCAATTTTAGGGTCTTATAGCTCAAAATAATTAGTAAATGCATGAAAAATAACAAATGAAGTCAGAAAGGATTGAAAAATGATGACGTTGCTTTGAATGGTGCATTTTGAACACACAAAAAGTCAGGAGTTCAAATAAGTTTAAAAAATGAAATCCTTTGTAACAGACGAGTTTCCGTATGAAATCCTGATACTTTGAAAGAGATTGTCCGTTTTGTACATGAAGTACATCCCTTTTTGCCGTAACCCTCTCAACTTTCTTGCACATGATATGTGGATGAAATGATGATATCATGCCAACTTTCAACCTTTTCAGGGTTCATTTGAAATGCTTTTCAATTTTAGGGTCTTATAGCTCAAAATAATTAGTAAATGCATGAAAAATAACAAATGAAGTCAGAAAGGATTGAAAAATGATGATGTGGCTTTGAATGGTGCATTTTGAACACACAAAAAGTCAGGAGTTCAAATAAGTTTTAAAAAATGAAATCCCTTTGTAACAGACGAGTTTCCGGATGAAATCCTGATACTTTGAAAGAGATTGTCCGTTTTGTACACGAAATGCATCCAGTTTTTGCCGTAACCCTCTCAACTTTCTTGCACATGCTATGTGGATGAAATGATGATATCATGCCAACTTTCAACCTTTTCAGAGTTC
>NW_025230866.1:924-2109 GCF_018294505.1 Triticum aestivum
AAATGCTTTTCAATTTTAGGGTCTTATAGCTCAAAATAATTAGTAAATGCATGAAAAATAACAAATGAAGTCAGAAAGGATTGAAAAATGATGATGTGGCTTTGAATGGTGCATTTTGAACACACAAAAAGTCAGGAGTTCAAATAAGATTTAAAAAATGAAATCCCTTTGTAACAGACGAGTTTCCGGATGAAATCCTGATACTTTGAAAGAGATTGTCCGTTTTGTACACGAAATGCATCCAGTTTTTGCCGTAACCCTCTCAACTTTCTTGCACATGCTATGTGGATGAAATGATGATATCATGCCAACTTTCAACCTTTTCAGAGTTCGTTTGTAATGCTTTTCAATTTTAGGGTCTTATAGCTCAAAATAATTAGTAAATGCATGAAAAATAACAAATGAAGTCAGAAAGGATTGAAAAATGATGATGTGGCTTTGAATGGTGCATTTTGAACACACAAAAAGTCAGGAGTTCAAATAAGTTTAAAAAAATGAAATCCTTTGTAACAGACGAGTTTCCGTATGAAATCCTGATACTTTGAAAGAGATTGTCCGTTTTGTACATGAAGTGCATCCAGTTTTCGCCGTAACCCTCTCAACTTTCTTGCACATGCTATGTGGATGAAATGATGATATCATGCCAACTTTCAACCTTTTCAGGGTTCATTTGAAATGCTTTTCAATTTTAGGGTCTTATAGCTCAAAATAATTAGTAAATGCATGAAAAATAACAAATGAAGTCAGAAAGGATTGAAAAATGATGATGTGGCTTTGAATGGTGCATTTTGAACACACAAAAAGTCAGGAGTTCAAATAAGTTTAAAAAAATGAAATCCCTTTGTAATAGACGACTTTCCGGATGAAATCCTGATACTTTGAAAGAGATTGTCCGTTTTGTACACGAAGTGCATCCAGTTTTTGCCGTAACCCTCTCAACTTTCTTGCACATGCTATGTGGATGAAATGATGATATCATGCCAACTTTCAACCTTTTCAGAGTTCATTTGAAATGCTTTTCAATTTTAGGGTCTTATAGCTCAAAATAATTAGTAAATGCACGAAAAATAACAAATGAAGTCAGAAAGGATTGAAAAATGATGATGTGGCTTTGAATGGTGCATTTTGAACACACAAAAAGTCAGGAGTTCAAATAAGTTTTAGAAATGAAATCCCTTTGTAACA
>NW_025230866.1:3977-5450 GCF_018294505.1 Triticum aestivum
GCTTTTCAATTTTAGGGTCTTATAGCTCAAAATAATTAGTAAATGCATGAAAAATAACAAATGAAGTCAGAAAGGATTGAAAAATGATGATGTGGCTTTGAATGGTGCATTTTGAACACACAAAAAGTCAGGAGTTCAAATAAGTTTAAAAAATGAAATCCTTTGTAACAGACGAGTTTCCGTATGAAATCATGATACTTCGAAAGAGATTGTCCGTTTTGTACATGAAGTACATCCCGTTTTTGCCGTAACCCTCTCAACTTTCTTGCACATGATATGTGGATGAAATGATGATATCATGCCAACTTTCAACCTTTTCAGGGTTCATTTGAAATGCTTTTCAATTATAGGGTCTTATAGCTCAAAATAATTAGTAAATGCATGAAAAATAACAAATGAAGTCAGAAAGGATTGAAAAATGATGATGTGGCTTTGAATGGTGCATTTTGAACACACAAAAAGTCAGGAGTTCAAATAAGTTTAAAAAATGAAATCCTTTGTAACAGACGAGTTTCCGTATGAAATCCTGATACTTTGAAAGAGATTCTCCGTTTTGTACACGAAGTGCATCCAGTTTTCGCCGTAACCCTCTCAACTTTCTTGCACATGCTATGTGGATGAAATGATGATATCATGCCAACTTTCAACCTTTTCAGGGTTCATTTGAAATGCTTTTCAATTTTAGGGTCTTATAGCTCAAAATAATTAGTAAATGCATGAAAAATAACAAATGAAGTAAGAAAGGATTGAAAAATGATGATGTGGCTTTGAATGGTGCATTTTGAACACACAAAAAGTCAGGAGTTCAAATAAGTCTAAAAAATGAAATTCTTTGTAACAGACGAGTTTCCGTATGAAATCCTGATACTTTGAAAGAGATTGTCCGTTTTGTACATGAAGTGCATCCAGTTTTTGCCGTAACCCTCAAAAACTTTCTTGCACATGCTATGTGGATGAAATGATGATATCATGCCAACTTTCAACCTTTTCAGGGTTCATTTGAAATGCTTTTCAATTTTAGGGTCTTATAGCTCAAAATAATTAGTAAATGCATGAAAAATAACAAATGAAGTCAGAAAGGATTGAAAAATGATGATGTGGCTTTGAATGGTGCATTTTGAACGCACAAAAAGTCAGGAGTTCAAATAAGTTTAAAAAAATGAAATCCCTTTGTAACAGACGAGTTTCCGTATGAAATCCTGATACTTTGAAAGAGATTGTCCGTTTTGTACACGAAGTGCATCCAGTTTTTGCCGTAACCCTCTCAACTTTCTTGCACATGCTATGTGGATGAAATGATGATATCATGCCAACTTTCAACCTTTTCAGAGTTCATTTGAAATGCTTTTCAATTTTAGGGTCTTATAGCTCAAAATAATTAGTAAGTGCATGAAAAATAACAAATGAAGTCAGAAAGGATTGAAAAATGATGATGTGGCTTTGAATGGTGCATTTTGAACACACAAAAAGTCA
>NW_025230866.1:5460-5928 GCF_018294505.1 Triticum aestivum
AACTCTATTGCACATGCTATGTGGATGAAATGATGATATCATGCCAACTTTCAACCTTTTCAGGGTTCATTTGAAATGCTTTTCAATTTTAGGGTCTTATAGCTCAAAATAATTATTAAATGCATGAAAAATAACAAATGAAGTCAGAAAGGATTGAAAAATGATGATGTGGCTTTGAATGGTGCATTTTGAACACACAAAAAGTCAGGAGTTCAAATAAGTTTAAAAAATGAAATCCTTTGTAACAGACGAGTTTCCGTATGAAATCCTGATACTATGAAAGAGATTGTCCGTTTTGTACATGAAGTGCATCCAGTTTTTGCCGTAACCCTCTCAACTCTATTGCACATGCTATGTGGATGAAATGATGATATCATGCCAACTTTCAACCTTTTCAGGGTTCATTTGAAATGCTTTTCAATTTTAGGATCTTATAGCTCAAAATAATTAGTATATGCATGAAAAATA
>NW_025230866.1:5938-8587 GCF_018294505.1 Triticum aestivum
CGTAACCCTCTCAACTTTCTTGCACATGATATGTGGATGAAATGATGATATCATGCCAACTTTCAACCTTTTCAGGGTTCATTTGAAATGCTTTTCAATTATAGGGTCTTATAGCTCAAAATAATTAGTAAATGCATGAAAAATAACAAATGAAGTCAGAAAGGATTGAAAAATGATGATGTGGCTTTGAATGGTGCATTTTGAACACACAAAAAGTCAGGAGTTCAAATAAGTTTAAAAAATGAAATCCTTTGTAACAGACGAGTTTCCGTATGAAATCCTGATACTTTGAAAGAGATTCTCCGTTTTGTACACGAAGTGCATCCAGTTTTCGCCGTAACCCTCTCAACTTTCTTGCACATGCTATGTGGATGAAATGATGATATCATGCCAACTTTCAACCTTTTCAGGGTTCATTTGAAATGCTTTTCAATTTTAGGGTCTTATAGCTCAAAATAATTAGTAAATGCATGAAAAATGACAAATGAAGTCAGAAAGGATTGAAAAATGATGATGTGGCTTTGAATGGTGCATTTTGAACACACAAAAAGTCAGGAGTTCAAATAAGTTTAAAAAATGAAATCCCTTTGTAACAGACGAGTTTCCGTATGAAATCCTGATACTTTGAAAGAGATTGTCCGTTTTGTACATGAAGTGCATCCAGTTTTTGCCGTAACCCTCAAAAACTTTCTTGCACATGCTATGTGGATGAAATGATGATATCATGCCAACTTTCAACCTTTTCAGGGTTCATTTGAAATGCTTTTCAATTTTAGGGTCTTATAGCTCAAAATAATTAGTAAATGCATGAAAAATAACAAATGAAGTCAGAAAGGATTGAAAAATGATGATGTGGCTTTGAATGGTGCATTTTGAACGCACAAAAAGTCAGGAGTTCAAATAAGTTTAAAAAAATGAAATCCCTTTGTAACAGACGAGTTTCCGTATGAAATCCTGATACTTTGAAAGAGATTGTCCGTTTTGTACACGAAGTGCATCCAGTTTTTGCCGTAACCCTCTCAACTTTCTTGCACATGCTATGTGGATGAAATGATGATATCATGCCAACTTTCAACCTTTTCAGAGTTCATTTGAAATGCTTTTCAATTTTAGGGTCTTATAGCTCAAAATAATTAGTAAATGCATGAAAAATAACAAATGAAGTCAGAAAGGATTGAAAAATGATGATGTGGCTTTGAATGGTGCATTTTGAACACACAAAAAGTCAGGAGTTCAAATAAGGTTTAAAAAATGAAATCCCTTTGTAACAGTTGAGTTTCCGGATGAAATCCTGATACTTTGAAAGAGATTGTCCGTTTTGTACACGAAGTGCATCCAGTTTTTGCCGTAACCCTCTCAACTTTCTTGCACATGCTACGTGGATGAAATGATGATATCATGCCAACTTTCAACCTTTTCAGAGTTCAATTGAAATGCTTTTCAATTTTAGGGTCTTATAGCTCGAAATAATTAGTAAATGCATGAAAAATAACAAATGAAGTCAGAAAGGATTGAAAAATGATGATGTGGCTTTGAATGGTGCATTTTGAACACACAAAAAGTCAGGAGTTCAAATAAGGTTTAAAAAATGAAATCCCTTTGTAACAATGAGTTTCCGGATGAAATCCTGATACTTTGAAAGAGATTGTCCGTTTTGTACACGAAGTGCATCCAGTTTTTGCCGTAACCCTCTCAACTTTCTTGCACATGCTATGTGGATGAAATGATGATATCATGCCAACTTTCAACCTTTTCAGAGTTCATTTGAAATGCTTTTCAATTTTAGGGTCTTATAGCTCAAAATAATTAGTAAATGCATGAAAAATAACAAATGAAGTCATAAAGGATTGAAAAATGATGATGTGGCTTTGAATGGTGCATTTTGAACACACAAAAAGTCAGGAGTTCAAATAAGTTTAAAAAATGAAATCCTTTGTAACAGACGAGTTTCCGTATGAAATCCTGATACTTTGAAAGAGATTGTCCGTTTTGTACATGAAGTGCATCCAGTTTTCGCCGTAACCCTCTCAACTTTCTTGCACATGCTATGTGGATGAAATGATGATATCATGCCAACTTTCAACCTTTTCAGGGTCCATTTGAAATGCTTTTCAATTTTAGGGTCTTATAGCTCAAAATAATTAGTAAATGCATGAAAAATAACAAATGAAGTCAGAAAGGATTGAAAAATGATGATGTGGCTTTGAATGGTGCATTTTGAACACACAAAAAGTCAGGAGTTCAAATAAGTTTAAAAAAATGAAATCCCTTTGTCACAAACGAGTTTCCGGATGAAATCCTGATACTTTGTAAGAGATTGTCCATTTTGTACACGAAGTGCATCCAGTTTTTGCCGTAACCCTCTCAACTTTCTTGCACATGCTATGTGGATGAAATGATGATATCATGCCAACTTTCAACCTTTTCAGAGTTCATTTGAAATGCTTTTCAATTTTAGGGTCTTATAGCTCAAAATAATTAGTAAATGCACGAAAAATAACAAATGAAGTCAGAAAGGATTGAAAAATGATGATGTGGCTTTGAATGGTGCATTTTGAACACACAAAAAGTCAGGAGTTCAAATAGGTTTTAGAAATGAAATCCCTTTGTAACAGACGAGTTTCCGTATGAAATCCTGATACTTTGAAA
>NW_025230866.1:8597-9357 GCF_018294505.1 Triticum aestivum
AATAAGTTTAAAAAATGAAATCCCGTTGTAACAGACGAGTTTCCGTATGAAATCCTGATACTTTGAAACAGATTGTCCGTTTTGTACACGAAGTGCATCCAGTTTTTGCCGTAACCCTCTCAACTTTCTTGCACATGCTATGTGGATGAAATTATGATATCATGCCAACTTTCAACCTTTTCAGGGTTCATTTGAAATGCTTTTCAATTTTAGGGTCTTATAGCTCAAAATAATTAGTAAATGCATGAAAAATAACAAATGAAGTCAGAAAGGATTGAAAAATGATGATGTGGCCTTGAATGGTGCATTTTGAACACACAAAAAGTCAGGAGTTCAAATAAGATTTAAAAAATGAAATCCCTTTGTAACAGACGAGTTTCCGGATGAAATCCTGATACTTTGAAAGAGATTGTGCGATTTGTACACGAAGTGCATCCAGTTTTTGCCGTAACCCTCTCAACTTTCTTGCACATGCTATGTGGATGAAATGATGATATCATGCCAACTTTCAACCTTTTCAGAGTTCATTTGAAATGCTTTTCAATTTTAGGGTCTTATAGCTCAAAATAATTAGTAAATGCATGAAAAATAACAAATGAAGTCATAAAGGATTGAAAAATGATGATGTGGCTTTGAATGGTGCATTTTGAACACACAAAAAGTCAGGAGTTCAAATAAGTTTAAAAAATGAAATCCTTTGTAACAGACGAGTTTCCGTATGAAATCCTGATACTTTGAAAGAGATTGTCCGTTTTGTACA
>NW_025230866.1:12129-12756 GCF_018294505.1 Triticum aestivum
AAATGAAGTCAGAAAGGATTGAAAAATGATGATGTGGCTTTGAATGGTGCATTTTGAACACACAAAAAGTCAGGAGTTCAAATAAGTTTAAAAAAATGAAATCCTTGTAACAGACGAGTTTCCGTATGAAATCCTGATACTTTGAAAGAGATTGTCCGTTTTGTACATGAAGTACATCCAGTTTTTGCCGTAACCCTCTCAACTCTATTGCACATGCTATGTGGATGAAATGATGATATCATGCCAACTTTCAACCTTTTCAGGGTTCATTTGAAATGCTTTTCAATTTTAGGGTCTTATAGCTCAAAATAATTAGTAAATGCATGAAAAATAACAAATGAAGTCAGAAAGGATTGAAAAATGATGATGTGGCTTTGAATGGTGCATTTTGAACACAGAAAAAGTCAGGAGTTCAAATAAGTTTTAAAAAATGATATCCCTTTGTAACAGACGAGTTTCCGGATGAAATCCTGATACTTTGAAAGATATTGTCCGTTTTGTACACGAAGTGCATCCAGGTTTTTGCCGTAGCCCTCTCAACTTTCTTGCACATGATATGTGGATGAAATGATGATATCATGCCAACTTTCAACCTTTTCAGGGTTCATTTGAAATGCTTTTCAATTT
>NW_025230867.1:0-784 GCF_018294505.1 Triticum aestivum
ATAGTTTTTCTATGTTCAAAACGCACCATTCAAAGCCATTTCATCAATTTTCCACCCTTTCTGACTTCATTTGTTATTTTTCATGCATTTGCTGATTTTTTTGAGCTATAAGACCCTGGAATTGTAAAGCATTTCAAATGAACTCTGAAAATGTTGAAAGTTGGCATGGTATCATCATTTCACCCACATAGCATGTGCAAGAAAATAGAGAGGATTACGGCAAAAACTGGATGCACTTCGTGTACAAAACGGACAATCTCTTTCGAAGTATCAGGGTTTCATACGGAAACTCGTCTGTTACAAAGGGATTTCATTTTTTTGAACTTATTTGAACTCCATAGTTTTTCTGTGTTCAAAATGCACCATTCAAAGCCACATCATCAATTTTCATCCCTGTGTGACTTCATTTGTTATTTTTTCATGCATTTACTGATTTTTTTGAGCTATAAGACCCTGAAATTGAAAAGCATTTCAAATGAACTCTGAAAAGGTTGAAAGTTGGCTTGGTATCATCATTTCACCCACATAGCATGTGCAAGAAAGTAGAGAGGCTTACGGCAAAAACTGGATGCACTTCGTGTATAAAACGGACAATCTCTTTCGAAGTATCAGGGTTTCATACGGAAACTCGTCTGTTACAAAGGGATTTCATTTTTTTGAACTTATTTGAACTCCATAGTTTTTCTGTGTTCAAAATATGCACCATTCAAAGCCACGTCATCAATTTTCAACACTTTCTGACTTCATTTGTTATTTTTCATGCATTTGCTGATTTTTTTGAGCT
>NW_025230867.1:794-1429 GCF_018294505.1 Triticum aestivum
AGTATCAGGGTTTCATACGGAAACTCGTCTGTTACAAAGGGATTTCATTTTTTGAACTTATTTGAACTCCATAGTTTTTCTGTGTTCAAAATGCAACATTCAAAGCCACATCATCAATTTTCAACACTTTCTGACTTCATTTGTTATTTTTCATGCATTTGCTGATTTTTTTGAGCTATAAGACCCTGAAATTGAAAAGCATTTCAAATGAACTCTAAAAAGGTTGAAAGTTGGCATGGTATCATCATTTCACCCACGTAGCATGTGCAAGAAAGTAGAGAGGCTTACGGCAAAAACTGGATGCACTTCGTGTACAAAACGGACAATCTCTTTCGAAGTATCAGGGTTCCATACGGAAACTCGTCTGTTACAAAGGGATTTCATTTTTTTGAACTTATTTGAACTCCATAGTTTTTCTGTGTTCAAAATGCACCATTCAAAGCCACATCATCAATTTTCAACCCTTTCTGACTTCATTTGTTATTTTTCCTGCATTTACTGATTTTTTTGAGCTATAAGATCCTGAATTTCAAAAGCACAACAAATGAACTCTCAAAAGGTTGAAAGTTGGCTTGGTATCATCATTTCACCCACATAGCATGTGCAAGAAAGTAGAGAGGCTTCCGGCAAAAACT
>NW_025230867.1:1439-1954 GCF_018294505.1 Triticum aestivum
TATAAAACGGACAATCTCTTTCGAAGTATCAGGGTTTCATACGGAAACTCGTCTGTTACAAAGGGATTTCATTTTTTTGAACTTATTTGAACTCCAAACTTTTTCTGTGTTCAAAATATGCACCATTCAAAGCCACATCATCAATTTTCAACACTTTCTGACTTCATTTGTTATTTTTCCTGCATTTGCTGATTTTTTTGATCTATAAGACCCTGAAATTGAAAAGCATTTCAAATGAACTCTGAAAAGGTTGAAAGTTGGCATGGTATCATCATTTCACCCACATAGCATGTGCAAGAAAGTAGAGAGGCTTACGACAAAAACTTGATGCACTTCGTGTACAAAACGGACAATCTCTTTCGAAGTATCAGGGTTTCATACGGAAACTTGTCTGTTACAAAGGGATTTCATTTTTTTGAACTTATTTGAACTCCATAGTTTTTCTGTGTTCAAAATGCACCATTCAAAGCCACATCATCAATTTTCAACCCTTTCTGACTTCATTTGTTATTTTT
>NW_025230867.1:7015-7665 GCF_018294505.1 Triticum aestivum
TGATAATTTTAGTTGCATCAATTTTATATAATTTTAGTTTCATAAATTTTAGAGGTTGCTTATAATGTTTTGAACAGAAAATACTTTGATAATTTCAGTTTCATAAATTTTATTTATGTTATTAAAGTTTATTTTATTTTATTTTATTTTATTTCTTTTCTACTTATATATTTTATTAAAGTTTATATTATTTTGTTTCAAATTACTTATTTATTTTATTTTATAATAATTCTTTTTCCTATTAAATTTTCATGCATTTAGTGATTATTTTGAGCTATAAGGCCCTGAAATTGAAAAGCATTTCAAATGAACTCTGAAAAGGTTAAAAGTTGGCATGGTATCATCATTTCACCCACATAGCATGTGCAAGAAAGTAGAGTGTGTTACGGCAAAAACTGGATGCACTTCGTGTACAAAACGGACAGTCTCTTTCGAAGTATCAGGGTTTCATACGGAAACTCGTCTGTTACAAAAGGATTTCATTTTTTTGAACTTATTTGAACTCCATAGTTTTTCTATGTTCAAAATGCACCATTCAAAGCCACGTCATCAATTTTCAACCCTTTCTGACTTCATTTGTTATTTTTCATGCATTTACTGATTTTTTCAGCTAGAAGACCCTGAAATTGAAAAGCACTACAAATAAACTC
>NW_025230867.1:10090-11758 GCF_018294505.1 Triticum aestivum
TTACAAAGGGATTTCATTTTTTGAACTTATTTGAACTCCATAGCTTTTCTGTGTTCAAAATGCAACATTGAAAGCCACATCATCAATTTTCAACACTTTCTGACTTCATTTGTTATTTTTCATGCATTTACTGATTTTTTTAGCTATAATACCCTGAAATTGAAAAGCATTTCAAATGAACTCTGAAAAGGTTGAAAGTTGGCATGGTATCATCATTTCACCCACATAGCATGTGCAAGAAAGTAGAGAGGCTTACGGCAAAAACTCGATGCACTTCGTGTACAAAACGGACAATCTCTTTCGAAGTATCAGGGTTCCATACGGAAACTCGTCTGTTACAAAGGGATTTCATTTTTTTGAACTTATTTGAACTCCATAGTTTTTCTGTGTTCCAAATGCACCATTCAAAGCCACATCATCAATTTTCAACCCTTTCTGACTTCATTTGTTATTTTTCATGCATTTACTGATTTTTTTGAGCTATAAGACCCTGAAATTGAAAAGCACTACAAATGAACTCTCAAAAGGTTGAAAGTTGGCATGGTATCATCATTTCACCCACATAGCATGTGCAAGAAAGTAGAGAGGCTTACGGCAAAAACTAGATGCACTTCGTGTACAAAACGGACAATCTCTTTCGAAGTATCAGGGTTTCATACGGAAACTCGTCTATTACAAAGGGATTTCATTTTTTGAACTTATTTGAACTCCATAGCTTTTCTGTGTTCAAAATGCAACATTCAAAGCCACATCATCAATTTTCAACACTTTCTGACTTCATTTGTTATTTTTCATGCATTTACTGATTTTTTGAGCTATAATACCCTGTAATTGAAAAGCATTTCAAATGAACTCTGAAAAGGTTGAAAGTTGGCATGGTATCATGATTTCACCCACATAGCATGTGCAAGAAAGTAGAGAGGCTTACGGCAAAAACTGGATGCACTTCGTGTACAAAACGGACAATCTCTTTCGAAGTATCAGGGTTTCATACGGAAACTCGTCTTTTACAAAGGGATTTCATTTTTTTGAACTTATTTGAACTCCATAGTTTCTTTGTGTTCAAAATGCACCATTCAAAGCCACATCATCAATTTTCAACTCTGTCTGACTTCATTTGTTTTTTTTCATGCATTTACTTATTTTTATGAGTTATAAGACCCTAAAATCGAAAAGCATTTCAAATGAACTCTGAAAAGGTTGAAAGTTGGCATGGTATCATCATTTCACCCACGTAGCATGTGCAAGAAAGTAGAGAGGCTTATGGCAAAAACTGGATGCACTTCGTGTACAAAACGGACAATCTCTTTCGAAGTATCAGGGTTTCATACGGAAACTCGTCTGTTACAAAGGGATTTCATTTTTTGAACTTATTTGACTCCATAGTTTTTCTGTGTTCAAAATGCAACATTCAAAGCCACATCATCAATTTTCAACACTTTCTGACTTCATTTGTTATTTTTCATGCATTTGCTGATTTTTTTGAGCTATAATACCCTGAAATTGAAAAGCATTTCAAATGAACTCTGAAAAGGTTGAAAGTTGGCATGGTATCATCATTTCACCCACATAGCATGTGCAAGAAAGTAGAGAGGCTTACGGCAAAAACTGGATGCACTTCGTGTACAAAACGGACAATCTCTTTCGAAGTATCAGGGTTCCATACGG
>NW_025230867.1:12001-12756 GCF_018294505.1 Triticum aestivum
CACTTTCTGACTTCATTTGTTATTTTTCATGCATTTACTGATTTTTTTGAGCTATAATACCCTGAAATAAAAAGCATTTCAAATGAACTCTGAAAAGGTTGAAAGTTGGCATCGTATCATCATTTCACCCACATAGCATGTGCAAGAAAGTAGAGAGGCTTACGGCAAAAACTGGATGCACTTCGTGTACAAAACGGACAATCTGTTTCGAAGTATCAGGGTTCCATACGGAAACTCGTCTGTTACAAAGGGATTTCATTTTTTTGAACTTATTTGAACTCCATAGTTTTTCTGTGTTCAAAATGCACCATTCAAAGCCACATCATCAATTTTCAACCCTCTCTGACTTCATTTGTCATTTTTCATGCATTTACTTATTTTTATGAGTTATAAGACACTAAAATTGAAAAGTATTTCAAATGAACTCTGAAAAGGTTGAAAGTTGGCATGGTATCATCATTTCACCCACATAGCATGTGCAAGAAAGTAGAGAGGCTTATGGCAAAAACTAGATGCACTTCGTGTACAAAACGGACAATCTCTTTCGAAGTATCAGGGTTTCATACGGAAACTCGTCTATTACAAAGGGATTTCATTTTTTGAACTTATTTGAACTCCATAGCTTTTCTGTGTTCAAAATGCAACATTGAAAGCCACATCATCAATTTTCAACACTTTCTGACTTCATTTGTTATTTTTCATGCATTTACTGATTTTTTTAGCTATAATACCCTGAAATTGAAAAGCATTTCAAA
>NW_025230868.1:0-3827 GCF_018294505.1 Triticum aestivum
GAGAGAAAGAGATGGAGATAAAGGGAGAGGGACCAACAAGAATTTTGTGTTGGATGCGTGCGACAGAATTGAAGATTGTCGGTGAGAGAGAGAGAGAGAGAGAGTGAGAGAGAGAGGGAGAGAGAGAGAGATGGAGAGAAAGGGAGAGGGACCAACAAGAATTTTGTGTTGGATGCATGCGATAGTGTCAGGACCCCGACTCAATGCCACATCGATCTAGCATGTAACACCTCATATCACTTTGCGGCCTCATGCACGGTATTCCCACGGGTGTCGCATTACCTTTGCCCGGGACCGTTTGCGCCTTTTGGCACACGTATATGACAGTGTCGCTAGCATCCATATGATAAGGAGCCCGGGCTGACATGGCTAGTCGTAAACCCAAAGTGGCACAAACTTATAGGGACAGGCATCCATGACCCAACATCGAACGTGTCGGTCATCAGCGAGTGAATCCAGGCTGTAGCACTGGGCTAGCAGGACTCCGGTGAACCGGGCTGTAGCGGGCTAACAGGACTCCGGTATTCATCGCGTGACATTTCCCCGAAGGGACAAACACAGGAACGAAGAAGGACACATGCCGGCCAGCCTAAGTGTTCCGGAGCAGCAGCAAGCTACCATGGCTCAGTGGAAACACTAGGAGACATTTCCCCGTAAGAGAGGCTACTAAAGATAAACAACTAGATGGTCAGATCCCACACATACCAAGCATTTCAATAACATACACACAATATGCTCGATATGTGCAAATACAACATGGCATCACAACATGACTCTACGACTCAAGTAATTTATTCAATAGGCTCCGAGGAGCGAGATATTACAAACATGGGTCTCATGACCCAACAATCAGAGCATACAAATCAAAACACAAGCGGAAGCTATCATGTCTGGGTACAGACATCTATAACTGAAAAAGGCTGAGAAGCCTGACTATCTACCAGATCCTGCCGGGGCACAAGATCATAGCTGAGGTAACAAGCTAAACGTCGAAGTCCACGCGAAACTACTAGTGAGACCGAAGTCTCTCTGCAAAAACATAAAATAGGCAAACGTGAGTACAAATGTACCCAGCAAGACTTACATCAGAACTAACTACATATGCATCATTATCAACAAAGGGATGGTGGGGTTTAACTGCAGCAAGCCAGCTTTGACTCGGTGGCTATCCTAAACTATGACTGCAATGTAACTCTTTTGAGGTGGCGCACACGAGTCCACATATTCACCATATCAATACACCACTATGGATCCGCTCCCGTCTCCCTACGAGAACGCCATCCATAGCACTCACGCTTATCTTGCGCATTTTAAAGTATCCACTTTCACTTGTCTATGAACTGATATAAGCAACCCAGAAGTCCTTTACCGCGGACATGGCTATTCGAATAGATGATATTAACCCTGCAGGGGTGTACTTCTTCATACATGTTTCCACCACTTAGCGTCTGCACACGACATGTGCTCGGCAGACTTCAAGCGAAAGCCGACGTGGGTGTAGACCACGACCTACCTAAACACTCAAGTCTGTAGTCCAGGTTTATCGCCTATTCGGGTTCCATCCATGAGGAGATCCGGCCGGAGTTTCGCTCACAGCCCCAAACGATGTGAACAGGTTTCCCGAGATACCAAACGGGCATCCGGTACACCGTGCCACGTACCTACCGCATCACAGCCCACCCCTACGGTCAGCGCTGTCCACGGCCTCCAGTAAGCTACAAACACCAGAAACTACTTGCAACTCCTGGACAGAGGACTAGGGTGAATAAGAAGTCGAGCGGGGTCATATTTCAGGGCCCAATGTATGGTAGTAGCTGAATCATGGATCACAAACACAGAACTCAGTTCCTGAGGACGGCTGCAATGAGACAACCCACCATGTACTCCTACATGGCCTCTCACCGCTACCTTTACCAAATCGTGTTCACACACTTAGCTCACACACGGTAGGACATGTTCACACGCCTCTGATTCATCCCCGATGAATCAGACCTGACTCAACTCTAAGCAGTAGCAGGCATGACAAACAAACATGAATGAGTAGGCACAACAGGGCTCAAACAACTCCTACTCATGCTAGTGGGTTTCATCTATTTACTGTGGCAATGACAGGTCATGCAGAGGATAAAGGGGTTCAGCTACCGCAGCAAGTAACAGATATATCGTTGTTGTCCTAATGCAGTAAAAGAGAGCAGGAGCGAGAGAGTGGGATTTTATCGGAATGAACAAGGGGGTTTTGCTTGCCTGGCACTTCTAAAGATAACATTGAGTCTTCATCAGTGTCAACGATCACATCGTCGGTATCACGTCTATCGAGAGGGGACAAATACCGGTAACACAGAAGGGAACACAATCAATGCAATGCACAATATGATGCATGCTCATGACATGGCAATATGAATGTGTTTTGAGCTAATGCATCTAAAACCAGATTAAATGAAGTTGGTTTGAATCCAAGATTCAAATTCAAACTCCATATGTGGTTATTTAAATGTCATTCACTTCATTTTCCCTAAACAGTAGTTATAAGTTGTTCTAACATGCATGTAAATGGTACAGATGGATTCCTTGAATTTTTCTGATAATTTTTCATATATAATTTATTTAATTTGGAGTTACGGTTAATTTTCTATGAATTTTAGAAGTTTTGGTTATTATCTGAAATTTATAAATCATTTTTGATTTATTTTAATTCCAGAAACAAATACTGCGTCAGCATGACGTATTAGTGACGTCAGCAGGTCAACGTGGCTGGTCCAGGTCAAACCTGGCCAGTGGGGTCCACACGTCAGTGTCTCAGACTAGTTTGTGTCGCTAACATGTGGGCCCAGTCAACGGCCACGTCAGCGCGGTCAAAACTGACGCGTGGGGCCACTGTGGTTAACTTAAACTAAACAGGGGTTAACCGTGGTTAGTTAAGGGCGTGGGGCCCATATGTCAGTGAGAGATAGGGCTGTTAGCAGGGTCATTAGCGACTAAGTAAGTGCGCCACGTCGGCGTCACCGGAGACCAGCCGGCGGCAACCACAGGACACGGCGGGGGCACGCCGGACTTGCGCTAGAGGCGTCAGCTTGGCGCGCTGAGGGCACCAGGGGATGGCCCTTGCTCTCGCGCATCCAGAGGACCAAGTGGGAGGTCGTGGGGTCGCCGGAACTCATGCCGGCGACGAGCTTTGGCGGCGATGGTGTTCGGTGGTGCTCGGGCGCGTCGCTACAGTGCATCAGTGAGCAAATGGAGAGGCTGGGCAGCACCTGCTAGTCATGGGGAGCACTAAGAGCAGCACAATGAGGCCAGGGGAGCACGGAGGCTATGCGTGCAGCAGCAATGGCGGACGGTGGCTTCGGTGCTCGTGGGGAATGGCGCTACGGCACGGAGGGGAGCATGCTGAGTTAGGGGAGAGGGTCAGTGACTCACGGCGATGATGAGGGGACGCTTGGCGAGGTCGGGGACGGTCCGGAGCCGGCGAATTTGACGAAGATGGCCGGCGGTCCCGAGGTTGAAGAAGGCATCGAGGGCGGTGTTGTGGCACGTCCGGGGCTTCGTGGCTCGTTGAGGAGGTAGAGGGAGGACCGGCGGAGCTTCCTGGGGCGTCGGTGAGCTGTGGGGTGGCCGGTAGCCACGGTGGCTCTCGTCGGTGGCGGCGGCTCCGTTCGGTCGCGGGAGGGGAAACAGAGGAGCGAGGGGGAGGGAGGTCCAGAGAGCGAGGGAGAAGTGAGAGGGGGTCGGGGCTGCGTGGCGTCGCGGGAGGGACCAGGGAAGGAGGAGGCAGCCAGGCAGGGAGGAGGTGGCCTCCTCGGCCGCGCGCGTGCGAGCACGCAGCTGCTCCC
>NW_025230868.1:4294-12755 GCF_018294505.1 Triticum aestivum
ATTTAAAATATCAAATCATTTTATAAAATCCTGGAAACAGTTATGGGTGCTTTCTGAATTATTTCAGTGACCCCTAACAATTTCCAACATTTATTTGAACATTTAAATTATTTATAGTATTTAAATGCCCAAAGTCAAATACAATATGGTTTAATTCAGTGACCAAATATGTCCTGCAAAAATATAAACCATTTTTGGTAGATGCTTCCACCTCAAACCAGAAATGTTGAACATTTTTAGAGGACATTTTGAGTTCAATGAAAAAGGTTTTATTTTGACCCTAGTTGAATTCATTTGGTGCTAGGGCTTAGTCAATCCCCATCTCAGGTTTAAATGAAATTTAAACATGATGTAACACTCTAATGCATGCACTAGGCATTGTCAGAACTAGGGATGTGACAACTCACCCCCACTAAACAAGAATCTCGTCTCGAGATTCAAGCGTAGGGTAAGGTGAAAGGTAAATGCAACTAGTATAATCTTCACGATCCAGGGTGCACTTCAGTTGAACGTTGATTCATTCACCATTATTGTCTTGAAGTCTTGCTCTGAGAAATCCTGCCAACATGACCTGGAGAGAAGGAGACTCTAGAAGGGTCGATCTCCTCGAAGATCGAACAACTCACGGAATGAGACATAGGACCATCTCTCGGGTTGAGACACGAGATACACATCAAGAGGGGTGGAAAGAAACGGATGACGAAGGTTCACTAGGTAGACAATAATTTCACGCTTAAGAAGGTGGTAATCGATTGTCAACGTAGCGAGGAGTTGAGTTGCCATGAAACCACAACGAGGCACCTTAGGGAAGGTGACTCGTAGAAATATCCCCTTAAGTGGCAAAAAGAATTACTTTTGATTCAAAGATCATTGAAACTCTTTAAACCAGCCTAAGACAATTCTCGAGCGATCGTTTGGAGGGGGTCGGTAGAATGGCATACTCGGACTTGGATGATGTGGATTACCTTGTTGAAGACAACGTAATGGATGAATTTGCTTATCACCAGAAATGGAAGAGACCCATGGTAGAATGGCACATTGGCGGTGCAAGCTAGGAACAAAATGCAAATGCTGGGAATAATTCTGGTAACTGGGGAAGAACCCAACAATAAAGAGTGAATCCACTGTTGAGAAGTTATAGCATAACCGAGGAAACTGAGAGCAAACCCAGTTAGTGCCGATGATAACATCTAGCGCTTGTGCGTGCTCTCAAGAACTTGAGCATTTCCACAATCACCAAGGTTTTATCAACAACCGCGTCAAGGGTGCTGACAACACAACATACTACCATGATGAATAGCGATGGACGATGCAGATGCGAAGGAGGATAACACTTTCTCAGATTTCACCTTAGCGAGCCAAGGAACAAAATCTGGACGATCGACCGAGAGACATTTAGCACTCCGCTTCTAATGTTCTCCTTGATGTGCTAGTGTATCCCATTCATAGATATGGTTTGATAACTAGAACATCAAGTAAAAGGTCGGACTTCGGGAGCAATAGAATCCATAAGGAACAGTTACGGAGGTAAATCCTACGAAATCCTTGTGGGGAGGTGGCCAACTTCTTCAATCAAGATACTACAATAATAGGTCTTTCGGCTGGGTGTGTTGGCCATGACATCCACTTTACCGGTTTTCGAGGGACCAATATTATAGTTCTTAGGGAAATGTTCCGACCATCATATCTTCGTGAGATTCAGCTCTGGTTGGTGTGAGGATATTCCAGGCTCATCGAGTCTTAGGAAGAAAAATGAAAGTTTGCAACACAAATCGACGAGATGACGTTGCGAGATTCTCGGGGAATGAACTACGATAGTAAGCTCCAAAACATGAGCTGGTTCTGCTACAAACATGTGAACACGTTGTCCCAGACAAGGATGCCCACATGGTAGTCTTACAATAAAACACTACCGAGTTCAGGAGGGGGAACCATCAACGAGGATATCGAAGTTCTTTCATAAGTCCGGATTAGCTTTTATGAAGATACTCCTTCTCCTTGAACAAATCAGTCAGTGGCTTGGTGTGCTAGGATACACATATGGAATGAAGGTTGCAAGTCTCCAGACCACAGAATACTTCGCACGTGTGCATGACTGATTTGGGATGATTCCAAAGGAAACAACATTGACTTTCTCGAATCCATGGCGACAACTTGCATCAAATGCACATGAACTGGAGGAAGTCACTTCTTACATCCGAACATATGCTTCATGAGCTAGCATGAACAAATGCTTTCAAAAGTTTCCAACACTAACTTAATGTTCAACAAAATCATGGAGGAGATAAGGATGTTGTCAATGGGCTCAACAACAATTCATCTAGGTTTCCTTTTAAAAGGAATTCCATAGTTAAGTGAACACGGTGATAGCATTGGTCAGACCAAAGATGTAATGGTGTATGCTCGAGGGATCAACCACGAATAAGACAACATTACGAGCATCGTTGGTACTGATTTGATTTGACGATAGCCCACACTCAAATCAAAGGATTGATAAGACAATAGGTCCAGCAACTGATCACAAGGACCAATCGATGAAGATATCATCTTCTTCAACACACACTACACAAGAATATCCCTTTGGGACGAACTAAGTCAGACAAGTTTTTATCTTCCAACTCTCCAAGTTGTTGTCTAGCTTAACCAACTAGCTCAGGGATATCTAACGCCGATTCTTGGAGAGAAGGTGGTTCATAAGAAACCAATTTGATCACGAGCTCAACATAACGGTCAGGTGACGACCTGGTGATACTTCTGAGAAGACATTCAGAAAATCACGAACCACCGGTATGTTACTAAGCTCGAGAACAATCTCGCTTTTCAGGGCAAGACGATATGATCAAATGAGTGAGGACTTAAAATAATTCCTATCTCATTGGTCGAGGAGTGCACCAGAAATAGGGACTAGGCAGCACAATCAGTCTTAGGGTGACGATTCAATAATCAACACGCTAAGAATGAGGTTATCGTCCATTTAACTACCAAGCAACAGAGTTGCTAACAGTATTGATTTCACACGCCATGATCCATTTGTCGGTATTCCGGTTATGATAACACAGGAACCGAGGAATGAACAATGATGGCAAGAAGTATCACTGTACCAAGAGTTCATAGGATGGTGTGCAATTCCTATAACAATCCGATATAAAGATGGTAATACTCCAAGGTAGAGCAGAACAAAAGCTGGATTAGCAATTTGATCTGTGGAGCACAACTTCTTTGACCCAATCCTGGATATGGATGAGGTACTGGAGTTTGTTTCTCCTAGTCATTCTGAAATAGAATGGCTTGGCGGACCACAAGGGTAATAGGCATCGACGAACGAATGCACGCATACTCTTGACTATCAATTGATAGACGAGGGTCAGAATGCAACTAAAGAGAACATCTCAAAGGAACATATAATTTTCTGAGTTGTGGATGCATAGATTAGTATGTCGGGCGAGATCAACATTTCTTCCGGATAACCCATGCAGAAAAGTAGAACTGGTAGGGCCATAACATATAATGGAGAACTCATCAAGAGCACTCTGGTTGTGATCGTTCAGTTCAACGAGGAACTTCTGCCATAAGTAGTTCATGGTATTTGGAAGAAGGATGTACCACGAACCTCGAGAACTATCGCAAAGGTTACTAATATCCTAAAGGAACTAGCAAACCCTATCAACATGAAGTAAGTAGAGTGAATCTCGGGTTCAAAACCCAAGGAGTAGAATACCTACTACTAAGTAGCATCACGGGATGCTTTCGAGAATGATGGCCAGAATCATCACACTAGAAACACAAATCATGGCTAAATTACTAGATGATCCCCTAAGACACCTAGGGTCATAATAATATCTCCAACATATATGTCAGGGTAACGAAGTACCTCAACTCACTGATTAGTGTGGTTAATCTGGCCCATGGAAACATTGAAACGGGAAGAAAGGATTTGCAATTGCATCAGACTACTTAGAAACCTGGGATGACTCGGACATCATAACGGCTGTAAATGCTCAGAAAAGATTTGAGACATTCATATAAATGGTGGCATAACCACTCAGAAGCACAATATCAAGGTCTCGAGATCAACAGTTAACATACAGAAGATAGTAGGAACTGAACTGAGGCTTGAATCAACAATCCTATAAGTCTACGGATTAGTAACACGTGATCCTGATAGAAAGAAGAGATAGCCTAGTTTCTTAATCCCCGCAGGAAAGATAAGATGACTTAGATCAGAAGGCCATGAGGTATAAGGAGTAAAAAGAGCCTTACGTTCCATCCCACAATCAATTCCCTTATATAACTAAAGAATTTTTAGACTCAACTTCGACCAGTTTGGCTTGATAATCCTACAGGCAGTCAAGCTCTGATACCAACGCTGTCAGGACCCCGACTCAATGCCACATCAATCTAGCATGTAACACCTCATATCACTTTGCGGCCTCACGCACGGTATTCCCACGGGTGTCGCATTACCTTTGCCCGGGACCATTTGCGCCTTTTGGCACACGTATATGACAGTGTCGCTAGCATCCATATGATAAGGAGCCCGGGCTGACATGGCTAGTCGTAAACCCAAAGTGGCACAAACTTATAGGGACAGGCATCCATGACCCAACATCGAACGTGTCGGTCATCAGCGAGTGAATCCAGGCTGTAGCACTGGGCTAGCAGGACTCCGGTGAACCGGGCTGTAGCGGGCTAACAGGACTCCGGTATTCATCGCGTGACATTTCCCCGAAGGGACAGACACAGGAACGAAGAAGGACACATGCCGGCCAGCCTAAGTGTTCCGGAGCAGCAGCAAGCTACCATGGCTCAGTGGAAACACTAGGAGACATTTCCCCGTAAGAGAGGCTACTAAAGATAAACAACTAGATGGTCAGATCCCACACATACCAAGCATTTCAATAACATACACACAATATGCTCGATATGTGCAAATACAACATGGCATCACAACATGACTCTACGACTCAAGTAATTTATTCAATAGGCTCCGAGGAGCGAGATATTACAAACATGGGTCTCATGACCCAACAATCAGAGCATACAAATCAAAACACAAGCGGAAGCTATCATGTCTGGGTACAGACATCTATAACTGAAAAAGGCTGAGAAGCCTGACTATCTACCAGATCCTGCCGGGGCACAAGATCGTAGCTGAGGTAACAAGCTAAACGTCGAAGTCCACGCGAAACTACTAGTGAGACCGAAGTCTCTCTGCAAAAACATAAAATAGGCAAACGTGAGTACAAATGTACCCAGCAAGACTTACATCAGAACTAACTACATATGCATCATTATCAACAAAGGGATGGTGGGGTTTAACTGCAGCAAGCCAGCTTTGACTCGGTGGCTATCCTAAACTATGACTGCAATGTAACTCTTTTGAGGTGGCGCACACGAGTCCACATATTCACCATATCAATACACCACTATGGATCCGCTCCCGTCTCCCTACGAGAACGCCATCCATAGCACTCACGCTTATCTTGCGCATTTTAAAGTATCCACTTTCACTTGTCTATGAACTAATATAAGCAACCCAGAAGTCCTTTACCGCGGACACGGCTATTCGAATAGATGATATTAACCCTGCATGGGTGTACTTCTTCATACATGTTTCCACCACTTAGCGTCTGCACACGACATGTGCTCGGCAGACTTCAAGCGAAAGCTGACGTGGGTGTAGACCACGACCTACCTAAACACTCTAGTCTCTAGTCCAGGTTTATCGCCTATTCGGGTTCCATCCATGAGGAGATCCGGCCGGAGTTTCGCTCACAGCCCCAAACGATGTGAACAGGGTTCCCGAGATACCAAACGGGCATCCGGTACACCGTGCCACGTACCTACCGCATCACAGCCCACCCCTACGGTCAGCGCTGTCCACGGCCTCCAGTAAGCTACAAACACCAGAAACTACTTGCAACTCCTGGACAGAGGACTAGGGTGAATAAGAAGTCGAGCGGGGTCATATTTCAGGGCCCAATGTATGGTAGTAGCTGAATCATGGATCACAAACACAGAACTCAGTTCCTGAGGACGGCTGCAATGAGACAACCCACCATGTACTCCTACATGGCCTCTCACCGCTACCTTTACCAAATCGTGTTCACACACTTAGCTCACACACGATAGGACATGTTCACACGCCTCTGATTCATCCCCGATGAATCAGACCTGACTCAACTCTAAGCAGTAGCAGGCATGACAAACAAACATGAATGAGTAGGCACAACAGGGCTCAAACAACTCCTACTCATGCTAGTGGGTTTCATCTATTTACTGTGGCAATGACAGGTCATGCAGAGGATAAAGGGTTTCAGCTACCGCAGCAAGTAACAGATATATCGTTGTTGTCCTAATGCAGTAAAAGAGAGCAGGAGCGAGAGAGTGGGATTTTATCGGAATGAACAAGGGGGTTTTGCTTGCCTGGCACTTCTGAAGATAACATTGAGTCTTCATCAGTGTCAACGATCACATCGTCGGTATCACGTCTATCGAGAGGGGACAAATACCGGCAACACAGAAGGGAACACAATCAATGCAATGCACAATATGATGCATGCTCATGACATGGCAATATGAATGTGTTTGAGCTAATGCATCTAAAACCAGATTAAATGAAGTTGGTTTGAATCCAAGATTCAAATTCAAACTCCATATGTGGTTATTTAAATGTCATTCACTTCATTTGCCCTAAACAGTAGTGATAAGTTGTTCTAACATGCATGTAAATGGTACAGATGGATTCCTTGAATTTTTCTGATAATTTTTCATATATAATTTATTTAATTTGGAGTTACGGTTAATTTTCTATGAATTTTAGAAGTTTTGGTTATTATCTGAAATTTATAAATCATTTTTGATTTATTTTAATTCCAGAAACAAATACTGCATCAGCATGACGTATTAGTGACGTCAGCAGGTCAACGTGGCTGGTCCAGGTCAAACCTGGCCAGTGGGGTCCACACGTCAGTGTCTCAGACTGGTTTGTGTCGCTGACATGTGGGCCCAGTCAACGGCCACGTCAGCACGGTCAAAACTGACGCGTGGGGCCACTGTGGTTAACTTAAACTAAACAGGGGTTAACCGTGGTTAGTTAAGGGCGTGGGGCCCATATGTCAGTGAGAGATAGGGCTGTTAGCAGGGTCATTAGCGACTAAGTAAGTGCGCCACGTCGGCGTCACCGGAGACCAGCCGGCGGCGACCACAGGACACGGCGGGGGCACGCCGGACTTGCGCTAGAGGCGTCAGCTTGGCGCGCTGAGGGCACCAGGGGATGGCCCTTGCTCTCGCGCATCCAGAGGACCAAGTGGGAGGTCGTGGGGTCGCCGGAACTCATGCCGGCGACGAGCTTTGGCAGCGATGGTGTTCGGTGGTGCTCGGGCGCGTCGCTACGGTGCATCAGTGAGCAAATGGAGAGGCTGGGCAGCACCTGCTAGTCATGGGGAGCACTAAGAGCAGCACAATGAGGCCAGGGGAGCATGGAGGCTATGCGTGCAGCAGCAATGGCGGATGGTGGCTTCGGTGCTCGTGGGGAATGGCGCTACGGCACGGAGGGGAGCATGCTGAGTTAGGGGAGAGGGTCAGTGACTCACGGCGATGACGAGGGGACGCTCGGCGAGGTCGGGGACGGTCCGGAGCTGGCGAATTTGACGAAGATGGCCGGCGGTCCCGAGGTTGAAGAAGGCATCGAGGGCGGTGTTGTGGCATGTCCGGGGCCTCGTGGCTCGTTGAGGAGGTAGAGGGAGGACCGGCGGAGCTTCCTGGGGCGTCGGTGAGCCGTGGGGTGGCCGGTAGCCACGGTGGCTCTCGTCGGTGGCGGCGGCTCCGTTCGGTCGCGGGAGGGGAAACAGAGGAGCGAGGGGGAGGGAGGTCCAGAGAGCGAGGGAGAAGTGAGAGGGGGTCGGGGCTGCGTGGCGTCGCGGGAGGGACCAGGGAAGGAGGAGGCGGCCAGGCAGGGAGGAGGTGGCCTCCTCGGCCGCGCGCGTGCGAGCACGCAGCTGCTCCCACTGGCAAGAGGAAGACGACAGGGGGGGAGTAGCGGTGGCGGGCTGGGCCGCGCTGGGCCGGTCCTGTTGGGCCACCAGGTGGGCTTCACAGGTAAGTCCTTCTCTCTTTTTTTTTATAATTCTGTTCTGTTTTATCTTTTCTATTTTCTGCAATTTGTTTTTGATTTGATTTAAAATATCAAATCATTTTATAAAATCCTGGAAACAGTTATGGGTGCTTTCTGAATTATTTCAGTGACCCCTAACAATTTCCAACATTTATTTGAACATTTAAATTATTTATAGTATTTAAATGCCCAAAGTCAAATACAATATGGTTTAATTCAGTGACCAAATATGTCCTGCAAAAATATAAACCATTTTTGGTAGATGCTTCCACCTCAAACCAGAAATGTTGAACATTTTTAGAGGACATTTTGAGTTCAATGAAAAAGGTTTTATTTTGACCCTAG
>NW_025230869.1:0-12749 GCF_018294505.1 Triticum aestivum
GTTGTTGTTGTTGTTGTTGTTGCTCTTGTTGTTGTTGCTGTTGTTGTTGCTGTTGTTGTTGCTGTTGTTGTTGTTGTTGTTGTTGTTGTTGTTGTTGTTGTTGTTGTTGTTGTTGTTGTTGTAGTTGTTTGTCACACCCTAGCTAGTCATGCATTAGAGTGTTGCATCATGTTTACTCTCTCCTCAGAAACTTGAAATGGGGATCTGTGAAACCCTCAGAATCATTTTGAAAATGACCGAAATAAAAATTTCTCCAAAAGGGTCCAAGACAATGCTCATGTTGCTCTCTGAAAATATTGGACAGAGATAAAAATCAAACCAATATTTTTAAGAGCTCATAGGTATTTATTTTGGGCATTTGGAGTTAATGCATAAATATTTGCATTGGAAATATATTAGTTATATATATTAATATATGTCCAAATATTATGCCAAATATAAAGGAGCTCTGGAATAATATATCTAGCTCCTGCAAAAATTGGCATAAGGTAAATAAATGATTTAATATTTTATTTAAATCAAAACAAATGTCACAAATTAGAAAAAGAAAAATAAATAAAAGGGAGAAGCTTACCTGGGCTCCTCCCTGTGCAGCCCAGCTAGCTGGCCGGCCCAGCCAGCAGGCGGCCCAGCCCGTCTCCCTCCTCTGTCGTCTTCGTCCCGACAGAGGGAGGGGAGTGTGGCCGGCGCGCGCGCGCCACCGCGCCACGCCACCTGCTCGCCTGCCTGCCGCCCTCCCCTCCTCGCTCGATGCCCCGGACGACGCCACGCCTCCCCCCTGCTCTCTCTCACTCTCCCTCGGTTCTTCCCTCCTCTCCCTCGCTCTCTCTATCACGGCCGAACACCACCATCGCCGCCGTTCGCCATAGGAGCCGTCACCGGCCACCCCTCGCTCCCCCGACTAGCTCAGGAGCTCCGCCTCGACCCCCTCTTCCTCCCCACCGATCCACGGGTCTCCGGAAGCCCTGCATCGCCGCCACGTCGCCGTTCCCCTCCTCGGGCTCCGACCATCATCGCCGTCGAATTCGCCGTCTCCAGCGCGTCCCCGAGCCCGCTTCGACGCCCACTGCAACCGCGGTGAGCTCCGCCACCATTTCCCCCTCTTTTCCCCCTCGTTCCCGCACCATAACCCCATTCCCACCACGGCCGAACCTCCGCCGTCGCCGAGCTCGCCGTCGACGCAGCTCCGATGACCATTTGGTCACCCCGGCGAGTCTAACAAGTTCGTAAGGCCCCGTAGAGCACCCCTAGCGCCTTGCTTCGCTCGCCTTCGAGCTCCAACCCCGTTTCCGTGCACGACCGAACCCCGGCGGCCGCAGCCGAGCTCGCCGTCGTCGACTCCGGCCACCCCAGGCCCAGCCACGGCCACCGTTCGACGCGCGGGAGCAAGGGCTCTCCAACGAGCCCAAGCACGGCCTCGCATGTGCTCTGTAGCGCGATTCCGCATCGCGCCGCCGTCTCGGGCCTCGCCGGCGTCATGTCGCCGGTGGGTTTGACCCACCTTGACCACGGCAGGACCCCCCTGAGTCCCTGACAGGTGGGCCCAGCCCTGTAGCTAATTAGGATTAGCACTAACCGAATTAGTTAAACTAACTACCCCCCCTGACACTGACAGTGGGCCCCAGCGCCACTAATTCCTAATTAGGATTAATTTAACCCTGTTAAACCCCCCCTGTCACTGACGTGTGGCCCCCACACGTCAGGTTTGACCCCAGCCAGCCGCAGTTGACCACTGACGTCATGCTGACGTCATGCTGGCGCAATATTTATATTTCTGGATTTAATTTAAATCAGGAAATTCCAGAATATTATTTAAACTTCAAAAATTCATAACTTTTATTCTGTAACTCCAAATCAGACAAATTATATATGAAAAATGATCAGAAAAATCCAATCTATCCATCTGTACTATTTTCATGCATGATCAAACAAGCTAAATTGATGTTTTAAGCAGAACAAGGAAAAGCACTTTAAAAGGCCATGTTTGAGTTTGAAATTTGAATCTTTGATTCAAATTTGTTCAAACCCTTCTGGTTTTAGTTGCATTAGCCCAACACACTCATATTGCCATGTTTCATGCATGCATCATATTGTTGCACATTGTTTGGTGATGGTTGTGTATCGGTGTCCTTTACGATAGGTTCTGCCTCCGAGGAGTACCGTGATTACCCTAACGAAGAACCGTATCAGTGCATCGAACCATCAGGCAAGCAACCAACCATTTGATCATATCGATACAATCCCATGTTCTCGCTCCTGCTCTCTTTTACTGCATTAAGACAACGCGTTTCAAACTGCTGTGTGCTACGGTAGTTGAACCCATTTCCTCTGCATGACCTGTCATTGCCACAGTAACTAGATGAAACCCTCTAGCATGTGTAGGAGTTGATTGAGCCATATGTATGTGTTGTTCCTACCTTGCTATGCCTGCTATGCTTAGAGTCGTGTCAGGTCTGGTTCATCTGGGTGATGGCTAGAGTGAAATGATTATGTCGGTAACGAGAGTGGTGTGGTGAACACGATTTGGTAAAGGTATCGATGAGAGGCCATGTAGGAGTACATGGTGGGTTGTTTCATTGAAGCCGACCTTAAGCACTGACATCTGTATGTGTGATTTAAGATACAGCTACTACCATGCATTGGGCCCTGAAATATGACCCCGCTCGACTTCTTATTCACCCTAGCTCTCTGTCCAGGAGTTGCAAGTAGTTTCTGGTGTTTGTAGCCTACTGGAGGCCGTGGACAGCGCTGACCGTAGGGGTGGGCTGTGATGCGGTAGGTACGTGGCACGGTGTACCGAATACCCGTTAGGTATCTCGGGAACCCTGTTCACATCGTTCGGGGCCGTATGGGAAACCTCGGCCGGACTCCCTGCGGATGGAACCTGAATAGGCGATAAACCTGGACTAGAGGCTTAAGTGTTTAGGTAGGTCGTGGTCTACACCCACGTCGGCTTTCGCTTGAAGTCTGCCGAGCACATGTCGTGTGCAGACGCTAAGTGGTGGAAACATGTATGAAGAAGTACACCCCTGCAGGGTTAACATGATCTATTCGAATAGCCGCGTCCGCGGTAAAGGACTACTTGGTTGCCTATACAGTTCATAGACAAGTAAATGGAAACTACTAAAAGCCTCAAGATAAGTGTGAGTGCCGAGGATGGCTCTTCCGTAGGAAGACGGAGGTGGATCCTCGGTAGTGTATTGAAGTGGTGAGTAGTGGACTCGTGTGCGCAAAACCATTTCAAGTTCGAGTATCGTAGGATAGTCTAGCCAAGAGTCAAAGCTGGCTTGCTGCAATAAGTCCACCAACCCTTCTTGATAATATGCATGTATGTAGGATCTGATGTAAGTCTTGCTGAGTACCTTTGTACTCATGTTGCTATAATCTACATTTTTTACAGAAGACGCTGCAACCCCTTCTGATGGGTTCTATGTAGACGTTGACATCAACGAGTAGGCTAAAGACCCAGGTGGTGACCCTGAGCTTGTGAAGGACCACGTAGTATAGCTAGGCTTTCCAAGCCTCTTTTATTTTACTAGTTGTCTGTACTCAGACAAGTTACTTCCGCTGCTGGTTTGTATGACTGTATGACTTGTATGTTGGGTCGTGAGACCCGTACCTTTGTGTATGTTATGTATGGCTCCCTGAGCCTTAAATAAAGTACTTGTGTCGTAGAGTCATGTTGTGATGCTTCGTTGTACTTGCACATATCGAGCATATTGTGTGTATGATTGAAATGCTTGGTATGTGTGGGATCTTACTATCTAGTTGTTTATCTTTAGTAGCCTCTCTTACCGGGAAATGTCTCCTAGTGTTACCGCTGAGCCATGGTAGCTTGCTACTGCTCTGGAACACTTAGGCTGGCCGGCATGTGTCCTTCTTCGTTCCTGTGTCTGTCCCTTCGGGGAAATGTCACGCTTTGAGTACCGGAGTCCTGTTAGCCCGCTACAGCCCGGTTTACCGGAGTCCTGCTAGCCCAGTGCTACAGCCCGGACCCACTTGCTGATGACCGACACGTTCGAAGCTGGGTCATGGATGCCTGTCCCTGTAAGTCTGTGCCACTTTGGGTTTACGACTAGTCATGTCAGCCCGGGCTCCTTATCATATGGATGCTAGCGACACTATCATATACGTGAGCCAAAAGGCGCAAACGGTCCCGGGCAAAGGTAAGGCGACACCCGTGGGGATACCGTGCGTGAGGCCGCAAAGTGATATGAGGTGTTACCGGCTAGATCGATGTGACATCGAGTCGGGGTCCTGACAGCGTTGGCATCAGAGCCGGACTGCCTGTAGGTTCTCCAAGCCAAACTGGTCGATGTCGAGTCTAGAAATTCTTTAGTTATATGTAGGGGAATTGTTTGTGGGTTGGAACGTAAGGCTCTTTTTACTCCTTTATCTTATGACATTCTGATCTGAGTCAGTCCATTCTTCCACCTGGGGTTAAGGAATTAGGATCTGTTCTCTCTATCAGGATCACGTGTTACTAATTAGTAGTACCTTATAGTTTGATGGATACAAGCCTAGTTCAGTTCTTCTACCATATTATGTTGCTAGGATGGTTTCCGAACTTTGATATGATGATGTTGAGTGTGTACGAAATCCTTTGTCAAATGTCTCAAATCCTTCTTGAGCATTTACAGCTGTTATGCTGCCGAAATTTTGCTAGAAATTCTAATGCCTTTGCATTATGATTGTGCTTTCAGATGGCCACTCGCGACCTCAATCAAGTGGTTCGCCTGACTCGATGCCTAGATGTACCCGGCCATACTGCTAAGTTGGTCAGGGTAATGACTGAGGCTGGATACCGCTGGTATCCTGAGTACACGGTCGAAGAGCAATTTCGGGGCTTCAATCAAAGCCAGTATCTCTGCACTGTCAGGATATTTCCATCTTATCCTGGATCCACCGAGCCTCTTCACTGCTCCTATGGACTCGGGGTTACTATTGAGATGGCTGTGCAGGACGCCGCCTACTCTATGATGACCATTATGCGAGTCAGATCTGGTTTATTTCGGGACTCTGATTTCCGGTATATGCCAGGATCACTTCTGGGAGCACAAGGGTATCTCCAAGCTATCTATGCTGACCCCACCCAGGAGGATTCACGGACTCGCACCACTGCTGAGATGCTCGAGGATAAGGACCATGAAAATCGGGCCTTGAGGTTAGAGCTCTTCAATACCCGTGCTAACCACTGGGCTACTTTGACTCGGTTTGCACCGGCGGTGCAAGCTGGATATTCGGATATGCGCGATCTCTATCCTGTGAGATCTGCTCTGCCAGACGTGATGGGTTGGCGTGATGTAGGAGGCATCACCCCACCTCGCGGTCCCCGCAGGCCACCGTCTGTTGGTCCAAGACCTCATCCTAGCCCCTATGGTCCACAAGCTCCGCGAGATCGTCTGTTTCCGGATGATCATGTTGAGCTTCCAGGCTATGGAGGTGACTTCTACGAGGACTACTACGGATCGGTCTGAGTTGGTGGTAGTATCACTAGTTCGCACTAGTTGTGTCGTCTATCGTCCCGCGTGACTCGTGGGATATGACCTAGTTTGTACTCTTTCCGGAGGTGTAGAAAAATAATGTATAGGAGCTTGGGATGCCTCCGATGAGATGTAATCCTCTTTTCACCGTAATAGTACTTTGTTTGGTCTTGTACTAAACCCTGTATGGTGTGTATGACGATGGAATAAAAGAAGCAGTTTCTGTTTTTACCATGTCATACGGATGATCATCTTGCATTCCGAGTTATTCCTTACATTTTGTATCCTATGTTGGAATTTTACCATCCTGACTAAATCATTATCTTGTTTACCTAGGATGGTCAACACGCGCACTAACCCTGCTCCTCAAGAGCAGGCCGAAGGCAGTGAAGTCAGGGATGCAAATCTGCCTCATCCTCCTTCCCTAGCCGAGGTTATGATGGAAGCTGAGAGAAACAAGCGGGAGACCAACCGTTTGTTGGAGCGTATTGAACAGAACACGGCACACCATCAGAGGACTAACGTGGTGTCACTCAGTGATTTTATCAAATTACATCCACCCACGTTCCACCACTCCGTCGAGCCTCTCGACGCTGATGACTGGCTTCGCAGTATCGCTCACAAACTGCGTTCCGCGCTGGTAGCAGAGGCTGACAAGGTCACCTTTGCTGCATATCATCTTGAAGGCCCCGCCAGTCTATGGTGGGAGAATTATGGAGCTATGCACCCAGCGGGTCATGTCACTACTTGGGCTGAGTTCAGCGAGGCTTTCCGTGAACATCACATTCCGGAGGGTCTCATGGACCGTAAACGTGAAGAATTTTGCAGTTTCACCCAAGGCCGACTTTTTGTGGACGTTTACAACAGGGAGTTTGGTAATCTCGCACGATATGCAACCGAGGAAGTTTCTACTGACGCCAAGAAGCAAGCAAGGTTCCGTAAGGGACTTAGTCCTGAGCTTCGCCGTGACCTCCGTCTGCATGAGTGCACATCTTTTCAGAAACTTGTCAACAAAGCCATCAGTGCTGAAACTGGTCAGACTGACTATGATGCAACACGCAAGCATGGCCGTGACATGGGTTCCTCATCCGGTGCTGGTCCTCAGAAGCGCCGCGTGTGGGTGCCCAACACCGCCCTGCCACCCAGGTTCACACCGAGGCCATCTTTCCAGGCGCCTCGCCCTGTTCAACAGTCTGCACCGGCCAAACCCTATGGGGGTCCAGCCAACAATGCTCCTCCACGTACCAGTTCCGTGACCTGTTTCAAGTGTGGGGAATCTGGCCACTATATGCGTGAGTGTCCCCAGACCAACCCCAATCAATCTGCTAAAGCTGTTGGCCGTGGCAAGCTGACAGGAAAAGTTTTCCACGCCAAGCCGGTCACCGCCTCACGTGGCCATGTCAACTGTATCTCTGCCGAAGAAGCTCAAGAGGATCCCAACGTCGTTCTCGGTACGCTTCTTGTTAACTGCCACCCGGCATCTGTTCTTTTCGATACAGGAGCCTCTCATTCTTTTATATCCGAAAATTATGCTCGTTTGCATAACTTCGCATTCGGTGATATGCCAACCTCTATGGTAATTCAAACTCCGGGATCCAAATGGCAAACTTCTAGAGTAAGCCATGGGAATGAAATCCAAGTCGACAGACTTGTTTTCCTTGCATCGTTGATAGCCCTTAAATCTTCAGATATTAATATCATTCTGGGTATGACTGGATGTCAGCTCATCATGCCCAAATTGATTGCTTCTCTAGAATTGTTCAACTCACCCATCCTTCGGGGAAGATAGTCAATGTCTTGACCCGATTAGCCAAGCGACAGTTATATTCTCTTAACTCTAGCCCTTTGCCAGACCTTGAGGACATTCCGGTAGTCCGTGACTTCCCAGATGTCTTTCCAGAAGAATTGCCAGGTGTTCCACCTGACCGGGATGTTGAGTTCGTAATAGACCTCATCCCCGGAACCGTTCCGATTGCTAGAAGACCTTATAAGATGACACCACTAGAACTAGCCGAGCTTAAGAAACAACTCGATGAGTCCTTGAAAAAGGGTTTCATCCGACCTAGCTCTTCTCCGTGGGCTTGCCCCGTCCTATTCGTCAAGAAGAAGGATGGTACGGACCGGATGGTTGTAGATTATCGACCTGTCAATTTGGTCACAATCAAGAACAAATATCCACTTCCCAGGATCAACGACCTGTATGATCAGCTCGCTGGATCCTCAGTCTTCTCCAAGATGGATTTGAGGTTGGGCTACCATCAAATCAAAATCAGAAACGGGGACATTCCTAAAACGGCCTTTGTTACTCGTTATGGCCAATACGAGTACACCGTCATGTCCTTCGGTTTAACCAACGCTCCAGCCACCTTTTCTCGGTTAATGAACTCAATCTTCATGGAGTATTTGGATAAATTCGTCGTTGTTTACCTCGATGATATACTCATCTACTCCAAGAACGAGGAAGAACATGCCGAACATTTAAGGCTAGTGTTGAAGAAACTTCGAGAGCATCGCCTTTATGCCAAATTTTATAAATGTGAATTCTGGTTGTCAGAAGTGACCTATCTGGGTCATGTAATATCTGGTAAAGGTATTGCTGTTAACCCCGAGCAAGTTCAAGCCGTCCTTAATTGGACTCCACCTGAATCGGTCAAGCAAGTTCGGAGTTTTCTAGGCTTAGCGAGCTATTGTCGTCGCTTTGTCGAGAACTTCTCCAAAGTTGCTAAACCTCTAACCGAACTCCTCAAGAAAGATAAGAAATTCGAATGGACTCCACAATGTGAGCACAACTTTCAGGAACTGAAAAGACGCCTGACTTCTGCTCCCGTTCTGGTACCGCCAGACTTCTCCAAGGACTTTGTTATCTACTGCGACGCCTCGCGACAAGGACTAGGTTGCATTCTCATGCAAGATCGACACGTAATTGCCTACGCTTCACGGCAATTGCACCCACATGAGGAGAATTATCCTACTCATGATCTAGAGCTTGCAGCCGTAGTCTATGCACTTAAGACCTGGCGACATTACCTCCTCGGTAACCGTTGCGAAATATTCACTGATCACCAAAGTCTGAAGTATATCTTCACCCAACCGGATTTGAATCTCAGACAAAGACGTTGGGTTGAGTTGATCACAGATTTCGACTTAGGAATAACTTACACCCCAGGGAAGGCCAACGTCATGGCTGATGCGCTAAGTCGTAAATCTTATTGTAACAACCTGATGTTACAACAAAGTCAACCGCTTCTCCATGAGGAATTTCGTAAGCTTAACCTTCACATTGTTCCTCAAGGATTTCTTTCCACCTTGGTGGCGAAACCTACTCTTACGGATCAAATCATCGCTGCCCAAAAGCGCGATAAGGGAATATCTAAAATCAAAGAGAACATTGCTAGCGGAGGTGCTAGTTGTTTCTCCTCAAATGATCATGGTGTTGTGTACTTTGAGAACCGTCTAGTGGTTCCCAAGAACCAGCATCTACGGCAGTTGATCCTTAAGGAGGCTCATGAATCTCCTCTCACCATTCATCCCGGTAGTACTAAGATGTATCAGGACCTACGCCAGAGGTTCTGGTGGACTAGGATGAAGAGAGAAATTGCTCAGTTTATTGCAAATTGCGATGTCTGTCGTCGTGTAAAAGCAGAGCACCAACGGCCTGCTGGCACCCTTCAACCCTTAGCTATTCCTGAATGGAAATGGGATAAAATTGGTATGGATTTCATTACCGGTTTTCCCAGGACCAAGAGAGGGAATAATGCTATTTTCGTCGTGGTCGATCGTCTTTCCAAAGTAGCCCATTTCTTACCTGTTCGTGAGAGTATAACCGCTAGCCAGCTGGCAGACTTATACATCTCCCGAATAGTGTCCCTCCATGGTGTTCCTTTGGAAATCAACTCGGATCGAGGAAGTCTTTTCACCTCTCGATTTTGGGAAAGCTTCCAAAATGCTATGGGAACCCGTCTCTCCTTTAGCACCGCCTTCCACCCTCAGTCGAGTGGTCAAGTGGAACGCGTCAACCAGATTCTAGAAGACATGCTTCGAGCCTCTGTTATCTCATTCGGAATGGACTGGGAGAAGTGCCTTCCATTTGCTGAATTCGCTTACAACAACAGCTATCAATCTAGCTTGGGTAAAGCCCCTTTTGAAGTTCTCTATGGACGACGGTGTCGAACACCCCTTAACTGGTCAGAGACCGGGGAAAGACAATTCTTTAGCCTGGATATGATTCAGGAAGCAGAAGAACAAGTTCGCATCGTTCGTGAAAAGTTGAAAACAGCCCAGTCTCGTCAAAAGAGTCAATATGACCGAAAACATAAGGCTATGACTTTCGAGGTTGACGAGAAGGCTTATCTTCGGGTCACCCCTCTGAAGGGAACCCATCGTTTCGGTATCAAAGGCAAATTGGCTCCTCGTTACATTGGACCTTTTCGCATTCTCGCCAAACGAGGAGAAGTTGCCTACCAGTTGGAACTACCTCCGCACCTCTCCAGAGTCCACGATGTCTTCCACGTTTCCCAACTCAGGCGTTGCTTCTCGGATCCTATCCGTGAAGTGGACCACGAAACGCTTGATCTCCAAGATAATCTTACATATCGAGAGTACCCCATTCGTATCCTCGATCAGGCCGAACGTACCACCCGACGTCATAATATCAAGTTTCTCAAAGTTCAATGGTCGCACCATTCTGCGGATGAAGCAACTTGGGAAAGGGAGGATCGTCTTCGACTCGAGTATCCCGCCTTCTTCCCGGAGGAACCCAAATCTCGGGACGAGATTCTTTTGAGTGGGGGTGAGTTGTCACACCCTAGCTAGTCATGCATTAGAGTGTTGCATCATGTTTACTCTCTCCTCAGAAACTTGAAATGGGGATCTGTGAAACCCTCAGAATCATTTTGAAAATGACCCAAATAAAAATTTCTCCAAAAGGGTCCAAGAAAATGCTCATGTTGCTCTCTGAAAATATTGGACAGAGATAAAAATCAAACCAATATTTTTAAGAGCTCATAGGTATTTATTTTGGGCATTTGGAGTTAATGCATAAATATTTGCATTGGAAATATATTAGTTATATATATTAATATATGTCCTAATATTATGCCAAATATAAAGGAGCTCTGGAATAATATATCTAGCTCCTGCAAAAATTGGCATAAGGTAAATAAATGATTTAATATTTTATTTAAATCAAAACAAATGTCACAAATTAGAAAAAGAAAAATAAATAAAAGGGAGAAGCTTACCTGGGCTCCTCCCTGTGCAGCCCAGCTAGCTGGCCGGCCCAGCCAGCAGGCGGCCCAGCCCGTCTCCCTCCTCTGTCGTCTTCGTCCCGACAGAGGGAGGGGAGTGTGGCCGGCGCGCGCGCGCGCCACCGCGCCACGCCACCTGCTCGCCTGCCTGCCGCCCTCCCCTCCTCGCTCGATGCCCCGGACGACGCCACGCCTCCCCCCTGCTCTCTCTCACTCTCCCTCGGTTCTTCCCTCCTCTCCCTCGCTCTCTCTATCACGGCCGAACACCACCATCGCCGCCGTTCGCCATAGGAGCCGTCACCGGCCACCCCTCGCTCCCCCGACTAGCTCAGGAGCTCCGCCTCGACCCCCTCTTCCTCCCCACCGATCCACGGGTCTCCGAAAGCCCTGCATCACCGCCACGTCGCCGTTCCCCTCCTCGGGCTCCGACCATCATCGCCGTCGAATTCGCCGTCTCCAGCGCGTCCCCGAGCCCGCTTCGACGCCCACTGCAACCGCGGTGAGCTCCGCCACCATTTCCCCCTCTTTTCCCCCTCGTTCCCGCACCATAACCCCATTCCCACCACGGCCGAACCTCCGCCGTCGCCGAGCTCGCCGTCGACGCAGCTCCGGTGACCATTTGGTCACCCCGGCGAGTCCAACAAGTTCGTAAGGCCCCGTAGAGCACCCCTAGCGCCTTGCTTCGCTCGCCTTCGAGCTCCAACCCCGTTTCCGTGCACGACCGAACCCCGGCGGCCGCAGCCGAGCTCGCCGTCGTCGACTCCGGCCACCCCAGGCCCAGCCACGGCCACCGTTCGACGCGCGGGAGCAAGGGCTCTCCAACGAGCCCAAGCACGGCCTCGCACGTGCTCTGTAGCGCGATTCCGCATCGCGCCGCCGTCTCGGGCCTCGCCGGCGTCATGTCGCCGGTGGGTTTGACCCACCTTGACCACGGCAGGACCCCCCTGAGTCCCTGACAGGTGGGCCCAGCCCTGTAGCTAATTAGGATTAGCACTAACCGAATTAGTTAAACTAACTACCCCCCTGACACTGACAGTGGGCCCCAGCGCCACTAATTCCTAATTAGGATTAATTTAACCCTGTTAAACCCCCCCTGTCACTGACGTGTGGCCCCCACACGTCAGGTTTGACCCCAGCCAGCCGCAGTTGACCACTGACGTCATGCTGACGTCATGCTGGCGCAATATTTATATTTCTGGATTTAATTTAAATCAGGAAATTCCAGAATATTATTTAAACTTCAAAAATTCATAACTTTTATTCTGTAACTCCAAATCAGACAAATTATATATGAAAAATGATCAGAAAAATCCAATCTATCCATCTGTACTATTTTCATGCATGATCAAACAAGCTAAATTGACGTTTTAAGCAGAACAAGGAAAAGCACTTTAAAAGGCCATGTTTGAGTTTGAAATTTGAATCTTTGATTCAAATTTGTTCAAACCCTTCTGGTTTTAGTTGCATTAGCCCAACACACTCATATTGCCATGTTTCATGCATGCATCATATTGTTGCACATTGTTTGGTGATGGTTGTGTATCGGTGTCCTTTACGATAGGTTCTGCCTCCGAGGAGTACCGTGATTACCCTAACGAAGAACCGTATCAGTGCATCGAACCATCAGGCAAGCAACCAACCATTTGATCATATCGATACAATCCCATGTTCTCGCTCCTGCTCTCTTTTACTGCATTAAGACAACGCGTTTCAAACTGCTGTGTGCTACGGTAGTTGAACCCATTTCCTCTGCATGACCTGTCATTGCCACAGTAACTAGATGAAACCCTCTAGCATGTGTAGGAGTTGATTGAGCCATATGTATGTGTTGTTCCTACCTTGCTATGCCTGCTATGCTTAGAGTCGTGTCAGGTCTGGTTCATCTGGGTGATGGCTAGAGTGAAATGATTATGTCGGTAACGAGAGTGGTGTGGTGAACACGATTTGGTAAAGGTATCGATGAGAGGCCATGTAGGAGTACATGGTGGGTTGTTTCATTGAAGCCGACCTTAAGCACTGA
>NW_025230870.1:0-6106 GCF_018294505.1 Triticum aestivum
AAGGACTACTTGGTTGCCTATACAGTTCATAGACAAGTAAATGGAAACTACTAAAAGCCTCAAGATAAGTGTGAGTGCCGAGGATGGCTCTTCCGTAGGAAGACGGAGGTGGATCCTCGGTAGTGTATTGAAGTGGTGAGTAGTGGACTCGTGTGCGCAAAACCATTTCAAGTTGGAGTATCGTAGGATAGCCTAGCCAAGAGTCAAAGCTGGCTTGCTGCAATAACTCCACCAACCCTTCTTGATACTATGCATGTATGTAGGATCTGATGTAAGTCTTGCTGAGTACCTTTGTACTCATGTTGCTATAATCTACATTTTACAGAAGACGCTGCAACCCCTTCTGATGGGTTCTATGTAGACGTTGACATCAACGAGTAGGCTAAAGACCCAGGTGGTGACCCTGAGCTTGTGATGGACCACGTAGTATAGCTAGGCTTTCCAAGCCTCTTTTATTTTACTAGTTGTCTGTACTCAGACAAGTTACTTCCGCTGCTGGCTTGTATGACTGTATGACTTGTATGTTGGGTCGTGAGACCCGTACCTTGGTGTTTGTTATGTATGGCTCCCTGAGCCTTAAATAAAGTACTTGTGTCATAGAGTCATGTTGTGATGCTTCGTTGTATTTGCACATATCGAGCATATTGTGTGGATGATTGAAATGCTTGGTATGTGTGGGATCTGACTATCTAGTTGTTTATCTTTAGTAGCCTCTCTTACCGGGAAATGTCTCCTAGTGTTACCGCTGAGCCTTGGTAGCTTGCTACTGCTCTGGAACACTTAGGCTGGCCGGCATGTGTCCTTCTTCGTTCCTGTGTCTGTCCCTTCGGGGAAATGTCACTCTTTGAGTACCGGAGTCCTGTTAGCCCGCTACAGCCCGGTTTACCGGAGTCCTGCTAGCCCAGTGCTACAGCCCGGACCCACTTGCTGATGACCGACACGTTCGAAGCTGGGTCATGGATGCCTGTCCCTGTAAGTCTGTGCCACTTTGGGTTTACGACTAGTCATGTCAGCCCGGGCTCCTTATCATATGGATGCTAGCGACACTATCATATACGTGAGCCAAAAGGCGCAAACGGTCCCGGAAAAAGGTAAGACGACACCCGTGGGGATACCGTGCGTGAGGCCGCAAAGTGATATGAGGTGTTACCAGCTAGATCGATGTGACATCGAGTCGGGGTCCTGACAGCGTTGGCATCAGAGCCGGACTGCCTGTAGGTTCTCCAAGCCAAACTGGTCGATGTTGAGTCTAGAAATTCTTTAGTTATATGTAGGGGAATTGTTTGTGGGTTGGAACGTAAGGCTCTTTTTACTTCTTATACCTTATGATATTCTGATCTGAGTCGGTCCATTCTTCCACCGGGGTTAAGGAATTAGGATCTATTCTCTCTATCAGGATCACGTGTTACTAATCAGTAGTACCTTATAAGTTTGATGGATACAAGCCTAGTTCAGTTCTACTACCACATTATGTTGCCAGAATGGTTTCAGAACTTTGATATGATGATGTTGAGTGTGTACGAAATCCTTTGTCAAATGTCTCAAAATCCTTTTTGAGCATTTACAGCTGTTATGCTGCCGAAATTTTGCTAGAAATTCTAATGCCTTTGCATTATGATTATGCTTTCAGATGGCCACTCGCGACCTTAATCAAGTGGTTCGCCTGACTCGATGCCTAGATGTACCCGGCCATACTGCTAAGTTGGTCAGGGTAATGACTGAGGCTGGATACCGCTGGTATCCCGAGTACACGGTCGAAGAGCAATTCCGAGATTTTAATCAAAGCCAGTATCTCTGCACTGTCAGGATATTTCCATCTTATCCTGGATCCACCGAGCCTCTTCACTGCTCCTATGGACTCGGGGTTACTATTGAGATGGCTGTGCAGGACGCCGCCTACTCTATGATGACCATTATGCGAGTCAGATCTGGTTTGTTTCGGGACTCTGACTTCCGGTATATGCCAGGATCACTTCCGGGAGCACAAGGATATCTCCAGGCTATCTATGCTGACTCCACTCAGGAGGATTCACGGACTCGCACCACTGCTGAGATGCTCGAGGATAAGGACCGTGAAAATCGGGCCTTGAGGTTAGAGCTCTTCAATACCCGTGCTGACCACTGGGCCACTTTGACTCGGTTCGCACCGGCGGTGCAAGCTGGATATTCAGATATGCGCGATCTCTATCCTGTGAGATCTGCTCTGCCAGACGTGATGGTTTGGCGTGATGTAGGAGGCATCACCCCACCTCGCGGTCCCCGCAGGCCACCGTCTGTTGGTCCAAGACCTCATCCTAGCCCCTATGGTCCACAAGCTCCGCGAGATCGTCTGTTTCCGGATGATCATGTTGAGCTTCCAGGCTATGGAGGTGACTTCTACGAGGACTACTACGGATCGGTCTGAGTTAGTGGTAGTATCACTAGTTCGCACTAGCTGTGTCGTCTATCGTCCCGCGTGACTTGTGGGATATGACCTAGTTTGTACTCTTTCCGGAGGTGTAGAAAAATAATGTATAGGAGCTTGGAATGCCTCCGATGAGATGTAATCCTTTTCTCACCGTAATAGTACTTTGTTTGGTCTTGTACTAAACCCTGTATGGTGTGTATGACGATGGAATAAAAGAAGCAGTTTCTGTTTTTACCATGTCATACGGATAATCATCCTGCATTTCGAGTTATTCCTTACATTCTGTATCCTATGTCGGAATTTTAACATTCTGACTGTCAGGACCCCGACTCGATGTCACATCGATCTAGCTGGTAACACCTCATATCACTTTGCGGCCTCACGCACGGTATCCCCACGGGTGTCGTCTTACCTTTTCCCGGGACCGTTTGCGCCTTTTGGCTCACGTATATGATAGTGTCGCTAGCATCCATATGATAAAGAGCCCGGGCTGACATGACTAGTCGTAAACCCAAAGTGGCACAGACTTACAGGGACAGGCATCCATGACCCAGCTTCGAACGTGTCGGTCATCAGCAAGTGGGTCCGGGCTGTAGCACTGGGCTAGCAGGACTCCGGTAAACCGGGCTGTAGCGGGCTAACAGGACTCCGGTACTCAAAGCGTGACATTTCCCCGAAGGGACAGACACAGGAACGAAGAAGGACACATGCCGGCCAGCCTAAGTGTTCCAGAGCAGTAGCAAGCTACCATGGCTCAGCGGTAACACTAGGAGACATTTCCCGGTAAGAGAGGCTACTAAAGATAAACAACTAGATAGTCAGATCCCACACATACCAAGCATTTCAATCATACACACAATATGCTCAATATGTGCAAATACAACGAAGCATCACAACATGACTCTATGACACAAGTACTTTATTTAAGGCTCAGTGAGCCATACATAACATACACAAGGTACGGGTCTCACGACCCCACATACAAGTCATACAGTCATACAAACCAGCAGCTGAAGTAACTTGTCTGAGTACAGACAACTAGTAAAATAAAAGAGGCTTGGAAAGCCTAGCTATACTACGTGGTCCTTCACAAGCTCAGGGTCACCACCTGGGTCTTTAGCCTACTCGTTGATGTCAACGTCTACATAGAACCCATCAGAAGGGGTTGCAGCGTCTTCTGTAAAAATGTAGATTATAGCAACATGAGTACAAAGGTACTCAGCAAGACTTACATCAGATCCTACATACATGCATAGTATCAAGAAGGGTTGGTGGAGTTATTGCAGCAAGCCAGCTTTGACTCTTGGCTAGACTATCCTACGATACTCCAACTTGAAATGGTTTTGCGCACACGAGTCCACTACTCACCACTTCAATACACTACCGAGGATCCACCTCCGTCTTCCTACGGAAGAGCCATCCTCGGCACTCACACTTATCTTGAGGATTTTAGTAGTTTCCATTTACTTGTCTATGAACTGTATAGGCAACCAAGTAGTCCTTTACCACGGACGCGGCTATTCGAATAGATCATGTTAACCCTGCAGGGGGTACTTCTTCATACACGCTCTCACCACTTACCGTCGTTTACACGACATGTACTCGGCAACCTTCAAGCGGAAGCCCAACATGGGTGTCGGCCACGACCTACCTAATCACCTAAGCCTCCAGTCCAGGTTTATCGCCTATTCAGGTTCCATCCGCAGGGAGTCCGGCCGAGGTTTCCCATACGGCCCCGAACAATGTGAACAGGGTTCCCGAGATACCTAACGGGTATTCGGTACACCCGGCCACGTACCTACCGCATCACAGCCCACCCCTACGGTCAGCGCTGTCCACGGCCTCCAGTAGGCTACAAACACCAGAAACTACTTGCAACTCCTGGACGGAGAACTAGGGTGAATAAGAAGCCGAGAGGGTCCATTGGTTTCGGGCCCAATGCATGGTAGTAGCTGATTCTTAAATCACACATACAGATCTCAGTGCTTAAGGTCGGCTTCAATGAAACAACCCACCATGTACTCCTACATGGCCTCTCATCGATACCTTTACCAAAACGTGTTCACCACACCACTCTCATTACCGACATAAACATTTCACTCTAACCCATCACCCAGATGAACCAGACCTGACACGACTCTAAGCATAGCAGGCATAGCAAGGTAGGAACAACACATACATATGGCTCAATCAACTCCTACACATGCTAGTGGGTTTCATCTAGTTACTGTGGCAATGACAGGTCATGCAGAGGAAGTGGGTTCAACTACCGTAGCACACAGCAGTTTGAAACGCGTTGTCTTAATGCAGTAAAAGAGAGCAGGAGCGAGAACATGGGATTGTATCGATATGATCAAATGGTTGGTTGCTTGCCTGATGGTTCGATGCACTGATACGGTTCTTCGTTAGGGTAATCACGATACTCCTCGGAGGCAGATCCTGCCGCAAAGAACACCGATACACAACCATCACCAAACAATGTGCAACAATATGATGTATGCATGAAACATAGCAATATGAGTGTGTTGGGCTAATGCAGCTAAGACCAGAAGGGTTTGAATCAATTTGAATCAAAGATTCAAATTTCAAACTCAAACATGGCCCTTTAAAGTGTTTTTCCTTGTTCTGCATTAACATCAAGTTAACTTGTTTAATCATGCATGAAAATAGTACAGATGGATAGATTGGATTTTTCTGATCATTTTTCATATATAATTTGTCTGATTTGGAGTTACAGAATAAAAGTTATGAATTTTTGAAATTTAAATTATATTCTGGAATTTCCTATATTAGAATAATTCCAGAAAATCAATTATTGCGTCAGCCTGACGTCAGTGTGACGTCAGCAGGTCAACGGAACACGTCCGGGTCAAACCTGACAGTGGGTCCCGCATGTCAGGGTGATTAAATTAATTAAAGTTTAATTAAAACTAAACCTGTTTAATTAACAGGGCTGGGCCCCACCTGTCATTGACTCAGGGGAGTCAACCAGGGCCCACCCGTGGTCAAACCCGGGTCGGCTGCACCGGCGTTTAGCCGCCGGCGAGCCCGACACGGCGGCGGAAGTGGTTTTGGCCGTTTCGGCCACCAAATGGGTCGCGGAGACCACCGGAGTGGAGCTGAGGACAAGCCGCAGCTCTTGGTGGAGTCCGTTGGAGTCGGGGTGGCCGGAGTTGGCGCCGGCGATGACTTTGGCGGCCACCGGGGTTCGGCCGAAGACGAACTTGACGCTAGAGGGGTCGGTGAGGCTCGGGGAGTGGCTAGCTAGGTGCTAAGTGACACGGTGAGCATGAAGGACACCGTGGAGTGGTCGGAGGGTAACCGGGAGCACGTCGGCGACGAGCTCCACGGCGGTGGGTGCGGTTGAGCTCCGAGAGGTCGCTACACGGCTCGGGAGCAAGAACGGAAGGAAGGGGAAGATGGCTAAGCTCACAGTGAGTGCGACGAAGCCCTTGGTGTGGCCGGAGATGGACCGGAGCGACGACGGCGTTGAAGGGGATCTCCGGCGACGGCGGTTCGTGCGAGGTCGTTGCGGTGGACTCGGGCGTTGCGAGCGCTCGGGGCTCGGCTTGCTCGATGGAGTGGACAGCGGCGGAGCTCCTGGACACGATGAGAGGACGCACGGGCGGCGGGGAGCACGGCTACGACGAAGGCACGGCGATGGTGGCGTCGGTCATGGCGGGGGAGCGCGAGGGGGAG
>NW_025230870.1:6116-12743 GCF_018294505.1 Triticum aestivum
CCTAAGCTGGCCTAGGAAAATGTGCACCACTTTTGGCAGAGGTTCTGAACCAAGACAAAAATGATGGGCATTTTAGAAGGGCATTTCAGGTTCATTGAAAAAGTTTTTAGTAAACCCTAATTGGATTCAGAGGGGACTGGGGGTTCTGTCATCCCCATTTCAGGTTTCTGATGAAAGAGTAAACATGATGCAACACTCTAATGCATGGCTAACTAGGATGTGACAACTCACCCCCACTCAAAAGAATCTCGTCCCGAGATTTGGGTTCCTCCGGAAAGAAGGCGGGATACTCAAGTCGAAGACGATCCTCCCTTTCCCAAGTTGCTTCATCCTCAGAATGGTGCGACCATTGTACTTTGAGAAACTTGATATTATGACGTCGAGTGGTACGCTCGGCCTGATCGAGGATACGAATGGGGTACTCTCGATATGTAAGATTATCTTGGAGATCAAGCGTTTCGTGGTCCACTCCACGGATAGGGTCCGAGAAGCAACGCCTGAGTTGAGAAACATGGAAGACATCGTGGACTCTGGAGAGGTGCGGAGGTAGTTCCAACTGGTAGGCAACTTCTCCTTGTTTGGCGAGAATGCGAAAAGGTCCAATGTAACGAGGAGCCAATTTGCCTTTGATACCGAAACGATGGGTTCCCTTCAGAGGGGTAACCCGAAGATAAGCCTTCTCGTCAACCTCGAAAGTCATAGCCTTATGTTTTCGGTCATATTGACTCTTTTGACGAGATTGGGCTGTTTTCAACTTTTCACGAACGATGCGAACTTGTTCTTCTGCTTCCTGAATCATATCCGGGCCAAAGAATTGTCTTTCCCGGTCTCTGACCAGTTAAGGGGTGTTCGACACCGTCGTCCATAGAGAACTTCAAAAGGGGCTTTACCCAAGCTAGATTGATAGCTGTTGTTGTAAGCGAATTCGGCAAATGGAAGGCACTTCTCCCAATCCATTCCGAATGAGATAACAGAGGCTCGAAGCATGTCTTCTAGAATCTGGTTGACGCGTTCCACTTGACCACTCGACTGAGGGTGGAAAGCGGTGCTAAAGGAGAGACGGGTTCCCATAGCATTTTGGAAACTTTCCCAAAATCGAGAGGTGAAAATACTTCCTCGATCCGAGTTAATTTCCAAAGGAATACCATGGAGAGACACTATTCGGGAGATGTATAAGTCTGCCAGCTGACTAGCGGTTATACTCTCACGAACAGGTAGGAAATGGGCTACTTTGGAAAGACGATCGACAACGACGAAAATAGCATTATTCCCTCTCTTGGTCCTGGGAAAACCAATAATGAAATCCATACCAATTTTATCCCATTTCCATTCAGGAATAGCTAAGGGTTGAAGGGTGCCTGCAGGCCGTTGATGCTCTGCTTTTACACGACGACAGACGTCGCAATTAGCAATATACTGAGCAATTTCTCTCTTCATCCTAGTCCACCAGAACCTCTGGCGTAGGTCCTGATACATCTTAGTACTACCGGGATGAATGGTGAGAGGAGATTCATGAGCCTCCTTAAGGATCAATCGCCTCAGGTTTCGCACTTTGGGAACCACTAGTCGATTCCCGAAGTATACGACCCCTTGATCATTAATGGAGAAACAATTCGCAATTCCTTTCTTGATGTTTCTCTTGATGCGGGAGATTCCCGGATCTACCTTCTGTGCCTTGACGATCTGGTCCGTAAGGGTAGGTTTCGCCACCAAGGTGGAAAGGAAACCTTGAGGAACAATGTGAAGGTTAAGCTTCCGAAATTCCTCATGGAGAAGCGGTTGACTTTGTTGTAACACTAGGTTGTTACAATAAGATTTACGACTTAGCGCATCAGCCATGACGTTGGCTTTCCCTGGGGTGTAAGTTATTCCTAAGTCGAAATCTGTGATCAACTCAACCCAACGTCTTTGCCTGAGATTCAAATCCGGTTGGGTGAAAATGTACTTTAGACTTTGGTGATCAGTGAATATTTCGCAACGGTTACCGAGGAGGTAATGTCGCCAGGTCTTAAGTGCATAGACTACGGCTGCAAGCTCTAAATCATGAGTAGGATAATTCTCCTCATGTGGGTGCAATTGCCGTGAAGCGTAAGCAATTACGTGTCGATCTTGCATGAGAATGCAACCTAGTCCTTGTCGCGAGGCGTCGCAGTAGATAACAAAATCCTTGGAGAAGTCTGGCGGTACCAGTACGGGAGCAGAAGTCAGGCGTCTTTTCAGTTCCTGAAAGCTGTGCTCACATTGTGAAGTCCATTCGAACTTCTTATCTTTCTTGAGGAGTTCGGTTAGAGGTTTAGCAACTTTGGAGAAGTTTTCGACAAAGCAACGGCAATAGCTCGCTAAGCCCAGAAAACTCCGAACTTGCTTGACCGATTCAGGTGGAGTCCAATTAAGGACGGCTTGAACTCGCTCAGGGTTAACAGCAATACCTTTACCAGATATTACATGACCCAGATAGGTCACTTCTGACAACCAAAATTCACATTTGGAAAACTTGGCATAAAGGCGGTGCTCTCGAAGTTTCTTCAACACTAGCCTTAGATGTTCGGCATGTTCTTCCTCGTTCTTGGAGTAGATGAGTATATCATCGAGATAAACTACGACGAATTTATCCAAATACTCCATGAAGATTGAGTTCATTAACCGAGAAAAGGTGGCTGGAGCGTTGGTTAAACCGAAGGACATGACGGTGTACTCGTATTGGCCATAACGAGTAACAAAGGCCGTTTTAGGAATGTCCCCGTTTCTGATTTTGATTTGATGGTAGCCCAACCTCAAATCCATCTTGGAGAAGACTGAGGATCCAGCGAGCTGATCATACAGGTCGTTGATCCTGGGAAGCGGGTATTTGTTCTTGATTGTGACCAAATTGACAGGTCGGTAATCTACAACCATCCGGTCCGTACCATCCTTCTTCTTGACGAATAGGACGGGGCAAGCCCACGGGGATGAACTAGGGCGGATGAAACCCTTTTTCAAGGACTCATCGAGTTGTTTCTTAAGCTCGGCTAGTTCTAGGGGTGCCATCTTATAGGGTCTTCTAGCAATCGGAACGGTTCCTGGAATGAGGTCTATTACGAACTCAACATCCCTGTCAGGTGGAACACCTGGCAATTCCTCTGGGAAGACATCCGGGAAGTCACGGACTACCGGAATGTCCTCAAGGTCTGGCAAAGGGCTGGCGTTAAGAGAATATAATTGTCGCTTGGCCATTCGGGTCAAGACATTGACTATCTTCTCCGAAGGATGGGTGAGTTGAACAGTCCTAGAGAAGCAATCAATTTGGGCATGATGAGCTGACATCCAGTCCATACCCAGAATGATATTAATATCTGAAGATTTAAGGGCTATCAAGGATGCAAGAAAAACAAGTCTGTCGACTTGGATTTCATTTCCATAACTTACCCTAGAGGTCTGCCATCTAGACCCGGGAGTAGAAATTTCCATAGTGGATGGCATGTCACAGAATGCGGTGTTATGCAAACGAGCATAGTTCTCGGATATAAATGAATGAGAGGCTCCTGTATCGAAAAGAACAGATGCCGGGTGACAATTAACAAGAAGCGTACCGAGAACGACGTTGGGATCCTCTTGAGCTTCTTCGGCAGAGATACAGTTGACATGGCCACGTGAAGCGGTGACCGGCTTGGCGTGGAATATTTTTCCTGTCGGCTTGCCACGGCCAACAGCTTTAGCAGATTGATTGGGGTTGGTCTGGGGGCACTCACGCATATAGTGACCAGATTCCCCACACTTGAAACAAGTCACGGAACTGGTACGTGGAGGAGCATTGTTGGTTGGACCTCCATAGGGCTTGGCTGGAGCAGACTGTTGAACGGGGCGAGGCGCCTGGAAAGATGGCCTCGGTGTGAATCTGGGTGGCAGGGCGGTGTTGGGCACCCACACGCGGCGCTTCTGAGGACCAGCACCGGATGAGGAACCCATGTCACGTCCATGCTTGCGTGTTGCGTCATAGTCAGTCTGACCAGTTTCAGCACTGATGGCTTTGTTGACGAGTTTCGAAAAAGATGTGCAGTCATGCAGACAGAGGTCGCGGCGAAGCTCAGGACTAAGGCCCTTACGGAACCTTGCTTGCTTCTTGGCGTCAGTAGACACTTCCTCAGTTGCATATCGGGCGAGCTTACCAAACTCCCTGCTATAGGCATCCACAGAAAGTCGGCCTTGGGTGAAATTGCAAAATTCTTCACGCTTACGGTCCATGAGACCCTCCGGAATGTGATGTTCACGGAAAGCCTCGCTGAACTCAGCCCAAGTGGTGACATGGCCCGCTGGGCGCATAGCTCCATAATTCTCCTACCATAGACTGGCGGGGCCTTCAAGATGATATGCAGCAAAGGTGACCTTGTCAGCCTCCGCTACCAGCGCGGAACGCAGTTTGTGAGAGATACTGCGAAGCCAGTCATCAGCGTCGAGAGGCTCGACGGAGTGGTGGAACGTGGGTGGATGCAATTTGATAAAATCACTGAGTGACACCACGTTAGCCCTCTGATGGTGTGCTGTATTCTGTTCAATACGCTCCAACAAACGGTTGGTCTCCCGCTTGTTTCTCTCAGCTTCCATCATAACCTCGGCTAGTGAAGGGGGATGAGGCAGATTTGCATCCCTGGCTTCACTGCCTTCGGCCTGCTCTTGGGAAGCAGGGTTAGCGCGCGTGTTGACCATCCTAGGAAATCAAGACAATGTTTTAGTCAGGATGATAAAATTCCGACATAGGATACATAATGTAAGGAATAAGTCGGAATGCAAGATGATCATCCGTATGACATGGTAGATACAGAAACTGCTTCTTTTATTCCATCGTCATACACACCATACAGGGTTTAGTACAAGACCAAACAAAGTACTATTATGGTGAAAAAGGATTACATCTTATCGAAGGCATCCCAAACTCCTATACATTATTTTTCTACAACTCCGGAGGAGTACAAGCTAAGTCATATCCCACGAGTCACGCGGGACGATAGACGACACAGCTAGTGCGAACTAGTGATACTACTACTAACTCAGACCGATCCGTAGTAGTCCTCGTAGAAGTCACCTCCATAGCCTGGAAGTTCAACATGATCATCCGGAAACAGACGGTCTCGAGGAGCTTGTGGACCATAGGGGCTAGGATGAGGCCTTGGACCAGCAAACGGTGGCCTGCGGGGACCGCGAGGTGGGGTGATGCCTCCTACATCACGCCAAACCATCACGTCCGGCAGAGCAGATCTCACAGGATAGAGATTGCGCATATCCGAATATCCAGCTTGCACCGCCGGTGCGAACCGAGTCAAAGTGGCCCAGTGGTCAGCACGGGTATTGAAGAGCTCTAACCTTAAGGCCCGATTTTCACGGTCCTTATCCTCGAGCATCTCAGCAGTGGTGCGAGTCCGTGAATCCTCCTGAGTGGGGTCAGCATAGATAGCCTGGAGATACCCTTGTGCTCCCGGAAGTGATCCTGGCATATACCGGAAATCAGAGTCCCGAAATAAACCAGATCTGACTCGCATAATGGTCATCATAGAGTAGGCGGCGTCCTGCACAGCCATCTCAATAGTAACCCCGAGTCCATAGGAACAGTGAAGAGGCTCGGTGGATCCAGGATAAGATGGAAATATCCTGACAGTGCAGAGATACTGGCTTTGATTGAAGTCCCGGAATTGCTCTTCGACCGTGTACTCAGGATACCAGCGGTATCCAGCCTCAGTCATTACCCTGACCAACTTAGCAGTATGGGCGGGTACATCTAGGCATCGAGTCAGGCGAACCACTTGATTGAGGTCGCGAGTGGCCATCTGAAAGCACATTCATAATGCAAAGGCATTAGAACTTCTAGCAAAATTTCGGCAGCATAACAGCTGTAAATGCTCAAAAAGGATATTGAGACATTTGACAAAGGATTTCGTACATACTCAACATCACCATATCAAAGTTCTGAAACCATTCTAACAACATAATGTGGTAGTAGAACTGAACTAGGCTGGTAACCATCAAACTTATAAGGTACTACTGATTAGTAACTCGTGATCCTGATAGAGAGAACAGATCCTAATTCCTTAACCCCCGGTGGAAGAATGGACTGACTCAGATCAGAAAGTCATAAGGTATAAGGAGTAAAAAGAGCCTTACGTTCCAACCCACAAACAATTCCCCTACATATAACTAAAGAATTTCTAGACTCAACATCGACCAGTTTGGCTTGGAGAACCTACAGGCAGTCCGGCTCTGATGCCAACGCTGTCAGGACCCCGACTCGATGTCACATCGATCTAGCTGGTAACACCTCATATCACTTTGCGGCCTCACGCACGGTATTCCCACGGGTGTCGTCTTACCTTTTCCCGGGACCGTTTGCGCCTTTTGGCTCACGTATATGATAGCGTCGCTAGCATCCATATGATAAAGAGCCCGGGCTGACATGACTAGTCGTAAACCCAAAGTGGCACAGACTTACAGGGACAGGCATCCATGACCCAGCTTCGAACGTGTCGGTCATCAGCAAGTGGGTCCGGGCTGTAGCACTGGGCTAGCAGGACTCCGGTAAACCGGGCTGTAGCGGGCTAACAGGACTCCGGTACTCAAAGCGTGACATTTCCCCGAAGGGACAGACACAGGAACGAAGAA
>NW_025230871.1:0-2162 GCF_018294505.1 Triticum aestivum
TAGTAACTTGATCTGAAGTTTCATGATCAATATCATTAGCTTCCTCACCGATTGGTGTAGTTGTCACAGGAACTGGTTCTTGTGATGAACTACTTTCCAATAAGGGAGCAGGTACAGTTACCTCATCAAGTTCTACTTTCCTCCCACTCACTTCTTTCGAGAGAAACTCTTTCTCTAGAAAGGATCCGAATTTAGCAACAAAAATCTTACCCTCAGATCTGTGATAGAAGGTGTACCCAATAGTCTCTTTTGGGTATCCTATGAAGACACATTTCTCCGATTTGGGTTCGAGCTTATCTGGTTGAAGTTTCTTCACATAAGCATCGCAGCCCCAAAGTTTAAGAAACGACAACTTTGGTTTCTTGCCAAACCATAGTTCATTAGGCGTCGTCTCAACGGATTTGGATGGTGCCCTATTTAACATGAATGCGGCCGTCTCTAAAGCATAACCCCAAAATGATTGCGGTAAATCAGTAAGAGACATCATAGATCGCACCATATCTAGTAAAGTACGATTACGATGTTCGGACACACCATTTCGTTGTGGTGTTCCGGGTGGTGTGAGTTGCGAAACTATTCCGCATTGTTTCAAATGTAAACCAAACTCGTAACTCAAATATTCTCCTCCACGATCAGATCGTAGAAATTTTATTTTCTTGTTACGATGATTTTCCACTTCACTCTGAAATTCTTTGAACTTTTCAAATGTTTCAGACTTGTGTTTCATCAAGTATATATACCCATGTCTGCTCAAATCATCTGTGAAGGTGAGAAAATAACGACACCCGCCGCGAGCCTCAATATTCATTGGACCACATACATCAGTATGTATGATTTCCAACAAATCAGTTGCTCGCTCCATAGTTCCATAGAACGGCGTTTTAGTCATCTTGCCCATGAGGCACGGTTCGCAAGTACCAAGTGATTCATAATCAAGTGATTCCAGAAGTACATCAGTATGGAGTTTCTTCATGCGCTTTACACCAATATGACACAAATGGCAGTGCCACAAATAAGTTGCACTATCATTATCAACTCTGCATCTTTTGGCTTCAACATTATGAATATGTGTATCACTACTATCGAGATTCAATAAAAACAGACCATTCTTCAAGGGTGCATGACCATAAAAGATATTACTCATATAAATAGAACAACCATTATTCTCTGATTTAAATGAATAACCGTCTCGCATCAAACAAGATCCAGATATAATGTTCATGCTCAACGCTGGCACCAAATAACAATTATTTAGGTCTGAAACTAATCCCGATGGTAGATGTAGAGGTAGCGCGCCGACCGCGCTCACATTGACTTTGGAACCATTTCCCACGCGCATCATCACCTCGTCCTTAGCCAATCTTCGCTTAATCCGTAGTCCCTGCTTCAGGTTGCAAATATTAGCAACAGAACCAGTATCAAATACCCAGGTGCTACTGCGAGCATTAGTAAGGTACACATCAATAACATGTAGATCACATATACCTTTGTTTACTTTGCCATCCTTCTTATCCGCCAAATACTTGGGGCAGTTCCGCTTCCAGTGTCCAGTCTGCTTGCAGTAGAAGCACTCAGTCTCAGGCTTAGGTCCAGACTTGGGTTTCTTCTCTTGAGCAGCAACTTGTTTGCTGTTCTTCTTGAAGTTCCCCTTCTTCTTTCCTTTGCCCTTTTTCTTGAATCTGGTGGTCTTATTGACCATCAACACTTGATGCTCTTTCTTGATTTCTACCTCCGCAGCCTTTAGCATTGCGAAGAGCTCGGGAATAGTCTTGTACATCCCTTGCATATTATAGTTCATCACGAAGCTCTTGTAGCTTGGTGGCAGTGATTGAAGAATTCTGTCAATGACACTATCATCAGGAAGATTAACTCCCAGTTGAATCAAGTGATTATTATACCCAGACATTTTGAGTATGTGTTCACTGACAGAACTATTCTCCTCCTTCTTACAGCTATAGAACTTAGTGGAGGCTTCATATCTCTCAATCCGGGCATTTGCTTGAAATATTAACTTCAACTCCTGGAACATCTCATATGCTCCATGACGTTGAAAACGTCGTAGAAGACCCGGTTCCAAACCGTAAAGCATGGCACACTGAACTATCGAGTAGTCATCAGCTTTGCCCTGCCAGACGTTCTTAACATCGTCAGTTGCATCTGCA
>NW_025230871.1:2938-6698 GCF_018294505.1 Triticum aestivum
ATACAATAAAGCGACAACCATATGGCTCCTGCCAGTTGCCGATAACTTCGGTTACAAAACATGATCATCTCATATAATAAAATATAGCATCATGTCTTGACCATATCACATCACAACATGCTCTGCAAAAACAAGTTAGACGTTCTCTACTTTGTTGTTGCAAATTTTACGTGGCTGCTACGGGCTGAGCAAGAACCATTCTTACCTACGCATCAAAACCACAATGATAGTTCGTCAAGTTAGTGTTGTTTTAACCTTCGCAAGGACCGGGCGTAGCCACACTCGGTTCAACTAAAGTGAGAGAGACAGACACCCGCCAGTCAACTTTAAGCACGAGTGCTCGTAACGGTGAAACCAGTCTCGCATAAGCGTACGCGTAATGTCGGTCCGGGCCTCTTCATCTCACAATACCGCTGAACCAAAGTATGACATGCTGGTAAGCAGTATGACTTGTATCGCCCACAACTCACTTGTGTTCCACTCGTGCATATGACATCTACGCATAAAACCAGGCTCAGATGCCACTATTGGGGAACGTAGTAATTTCAAAATTTCCTACGCACACGCAAGATCATGGTGATGCATAGCAACGAGAGGGGAGAATGTTGTCTACGTACCCTAGTAGACCGAAAGCGGAAGCGTTATAAAAACGCGGTTGATGTATTCATACGTCTTCACGGACCGACCGATCAAGCAGAGAAACTACGGCACCTCCGAGCTCTAGCACACGTTTAGCTCGATGACGATCCCCGGACTCCGATCCAGCAGGGTGTCGGGGAAGAGTTCTGTCAGCACGATGGCATGGTGACGATCTTGATGTTCTACCGTCGCAGGGCTTTGCCTAAGCACCGCTACAATATTATCGAGGACTATGGTGGAGGGGGGCACCGCACACGGCTAAGAGATCTTGGAGATCAATTTTTCTGTCTTAGAGGTGCCCCCCTGCCCCCGTATATAAAGGAGCCAAGGGGGAGGGGGCGGCCGGCCAAGGAGGGCGCGCCAAGGGAGAGTCCTACTCCCGGTGGGTTCCTAGTTGGAGAAGGAGAAGGGGGGAAGGAGGAGGAAGAGGGAAAGGAAAGGGGGGGCACCACCCCCCTCTCCTTGTCCTATTAGGACTAGGGGGAGGGGGCGCGGCCAGCCCCTTGCCTCCTCTCTTCCTCTCCACTAGGGCCCATGTAGGCCCATTAAGCCTCCGGGGGGTTCCGGTAACCTCCCGGTACACCGGTAAAATCCCGATTTCACTCGGAATGATTCCGATATCCAAATAAAGGCTTCCAATATATCAATCTTTATGTCCCGACCATTTCGAGACTCCTCGTCATGTCCGTGATCACATCCGGGACTCCGAACAACCTTTGGTACATCAAAAACTATAAACTCATAATATAACTGCCATCGTAACGTTAAGCGTGTGGACCCTACGGGTTCGAGAACTATGTAGACATGACCTAGAACTGTTTCCGGTCAATAACCAATAGCGGAACCTGGATGCTCATATTGGCTCCTACATATTCTACGAAGATCTTTATCAGTCAAACCGCATAACAACATACGTTGTTCCCTTTGTCATCGGTATGTTACTTACCTGAGATTTGATCGTCGGTATCTCAATACCTAGTTCAATCTCGTTACCGGCAAGTCTCTTTACTCGTTACGTAATGCATCATTCCATAACTAACTCATTAGTTACATTGCTTGCAAGGCTTATAGTGATGTGCATTACCGAGAGGGCCCAGAGATACCTCTCCGATAATTGGAGTGACAAAACCTAATCTCGAAATATGCCAACTCAACATGTACCTTTGGAGACACCTGTAGAGCTCCTTTATAATCACCCAGTTACGTTGTGACGTTTGGTAGCACACAAAGTGTTCCTCGGTAAACGGGAGTTGCATAATCTCATAGTTATCGGAACTTGTATAAGTCATGAAGAAAGCAATAGCAATATACTAAACGATCAATTGCTAAGCTAACGGAATGGGTCAAGTCAATCACATCATTCTCCTAATGATGTGATCCCATTAATCAAACGATAACACATGTCTATGGTTAGGAAACATAACCTTCTTTGATCAATGAGCTAGTCAAGTAGAGGCATACTAGTGACATTAAGTTTGTCTATGTATTCACACATGTATCATGTTTCCGGTTAATACAATTCTAGCATGAATAATAAACATTTATCATGATATGAGGAAATAAATAATAACTTTATTATTGCCTCTAGGGCATATTTCCTTCACTAAGCCCATATTTCGGGTGCACCTTTCAATCAATGCTTAATTGTGTATGCATTCCTCGAGCATACTCAATTATATCATTTGATCTGACAAATGCTATCTCCTTGTTCACATAACTGTGGAAATCCATCTTTTAGTAAAACTCGAGGAATTGTCGCTGAGTCCATCATCCACCCCCTCATCATTTCCTTGGTGTAATGATGAACTCATGATTCGGAACTTGATTCCATAGTTCATTTCCTAAGAATCTTATAATGTCATCTCATCAATTGTGTTGCACATTTCCTTCTCAGGCATCATGAGTCTGAGGTATCCTGACACCAATCAGAACTGAATCTCGGTTAGATATGATGGTTGGGACATTTTCCAAAAGCCGTAACATTGGACTTTGTATAGCCCAGTCAGTTGATGTCATGCCTAGCGCACCGAGCCGGAGGACCCATTGTTATAGTTTTCCTTTTCAGCAAGCTTATCCATTCTTTCATGAGGAAATTGTAAAACTTATTCTACAAGTTGTTCCTGATGGATCCTTCGTGCATCCAAATTCTGAACCTTACTTGATGACCATGGCAATGCTATCTCGAAGTATGTCTGTGGTACTCCGATTTTCAACAAAGAACATTTGAAGCCCAATGTTAAATGTTTCCTGCTCAATTATCCAAACACCAATCTATGGGAAATGTCATGAAATTTCTCTCCCCTTACCTAAAGGGTTTTCTGCTTTCTATCCTGTCATGGATATCATGCTTTGCTTGTCCTTGGGAAAGATATACCCCTGGAATGTGTTTAAACACATTTCCCTTTCCATTGTTCTGCTTAACCTGATGATCACATTTTCCTTTTAATTGGTTTGTTTGACCTTTCTTGTGATCTATATAATCTAAGCAATAAAGATTCACTGCTTATGTAAACACCTTGGTGTACAATTCCGTCAGCAAGACCCTGTTACTATTGTTGATGACATTCCGGTAGCCGCCGATGGATGAGAACTTTGCCTATTGTTCGCCTCATTCAACGAGCAGGAAAATGGTTCTCTTCGTCCCTCGCCCTTGGTACCGACGTTGTTGCCGACATAATCGATAGGCTATCCTCTGACATGCCTTGCTATCATGACCATGCAAGATGTCACCGCTCCTCCTACTTTTAACCCACATGGTGGGCCCATAACCACAGTTCCACAGGATCGAAACCTGACTCTCCTATACACCCCTTGTTTCCAAAGTTATTCCTCATGCTTGGCTTCATATGTAATTCACGAGCCACCTTCTCTGTGATCATCAATTCTGGTATTAGACACAATACTTATTCCCGTTGCCTTGAACCCCTTTCACACTCTGTTTCAGGCATCGAACGATTGTCCATCCGCTCGACACTTCTCATGATACCTCCTCACTTTGCTCTCGATAATGTCTAAAGTTTCAATTCGAGAGTTACTTTCCGCCACCTTCCCTGATGTTATCTGCTAGATAAGCAAACATTGTAGCAGTCCGTTCTTCCGAAGTTACCCATTGTACTTCGTA
>NW_025230871.1:8414-12740 GCF_018294505.1 Triticum aestivum
TCCCTCGCTGCGCGCCCGCACTCCCGCAGCGCCCGTTAGCCCGACCCACATTGGCCCTGGGCCAATGACAAGTGGGGCCCCGCCCTGAAAGGTTTTACAAAAAAAGGAATTAATAAAAATGTTAATAAATTAATAAAAATATTAATTAATAAATAAAAATAATTAACTTAATTAATTATGTTTAATTAACCTAATTAACTAATTAACTATTGTTAATTAACTAAACAGTATGACATGCGGGACCCACAAATCAGTTTGACCCAGTCAACATTCTGTTGACTGCTGATATCATGCTGACGTCAGCAAACACTATTCTAGATAATGTTGATTTAAAATAATTAAATAAATCCAAAAAATGATTCAAATCTTTTAAAATTAATATAAAATAAACCGTAGCTCGGATGGTAAAACTTTGTACATGAAAGTTGCACAGAACAACGAGACGAATCCGAATACGCAGCTCGTTCGTCCGCCACACATCCCTAGCATAGCGAACACGCAACTTTCTCCCTCCGGTTCCTTTGTCCGAAAACGCGAAACACCGGGGATATTTTCCCTGTTGTTTTCCCCCTTCGCCGGTATCACCTCCTACTGCATTAGGGAACACATAGCACCGTTATTTGTCATTTCATGCATTGATATTCATCTGTTTGCATTGTATTCATTGTCCCTCCCCCCTCTTCTCTCCGGTAGACTACGAGAGTGACGCCGCTGCTGGTGCCCCGATCGACTACGTTGTTGACGACCCCTCCTTCTTGCCAGAGCAACCAGGCAAGCCCCCCCCCTTGATCACCAGATATCGCCTATTCTTCCCTCTACTGCTTGCATTAGAGTAGTGTAGCATGTTACTGCTTTCCATTAATCCTATCCTGATGCATAGCCTGTCCTTGCTACTATTGTTGTTACCTTTACCTGCAATCCTACATGCTTAGTATAGGATGCTAGTATTCCATCTGTGGCCCTACATTCTTGTCCGTCTGCCATGCTATACTATCGGGCCGTGATCACCCGGGAGGTGATCACGGGTATATACTTATATACATAATGTATGATACTTGTGGTGACTAAAGTCGGGTTGGCTCGTAGAGTACCCGTGAGTGATTCACGGATTGGGGGCTGAAAGGACCTTTGTCCTGACAGCCCTCTATATGGATCTTTGTGGCGGAGCGACCGGGAAGGTTGAGACCACCTAGGAGAGAGGTGGGCCTGGCCCTGGTCGGCGTCCGTGGTTACATCAAATAACACACTTAACGAGATCTTGGTATTTGATTTGAGTTGGGTCATTGACCTTATACGCACTAACCGCCACGTGGGACAAGATATGGGCAACCGACGTCGTGGTAACAGCCGAAGCCTTCGTGACGTCAGCGACTGAGCGGCGCGCGCCGGATTGGACTGGAACGCCTGCTCTTGTATTAGGGAGGCTAGGTCTGCTTCTAGCCGCCCACGCAATGTGCAGGTGTGCAATGGGCGATGGGCCCAGACCCCTACGCCATAGGAATTAGACCGACGTGCTGACCTCTCTGTTGTGCCTAGGTAGGGCTGTGACATGTTGATCTTCCGAGGCCGGGCATGACCCAAATAAGTGTGACCGGTCAAAGGGGATCTAGCGTGTCGGGTAATGTGGTGCACCCCTGCAGGGAAGTTTATCTATTCGAATAGCCGTGTCCACGGTAACAGGTGACCCGGAGTTGTACCTTGACCTTATGACAACTAGAACCGGATACTTAATAAAATACACCCTTCCAAGTGCCAGATATAACCAAGTGATTGCTCTCACGCAGGGCGACAAGGAGAGGATCGCCGAGTAGGATTATGCTATACGATGATACTTGGTGAACTTACCATCTACTCTTTTCTACATGCTGCAAGATGGAGGCTGCTAGAAGCATAGTCTTTGACAGGACTAGCTATCCCCCTCTTATTCTGGCATTCTGCAGTTCAGTCCATCGATATTGCCCCTTTACACAGATACCCATGCATATGTAGTGTAGATCCTTGCTTGCGAGTACTTTGGATGAGTACTCACGGTTGCTTTGCTTCCTCTTCCCCCCCCCCCCTTTTACTCTACTTCTCGGACGTCGACCGTCAACGACGACCCCTACTACACCGAGGGTGCCTACTACTACGTTCTGGCCGCCGACGACCAGGAGTAGTTTAGGAGGATCCCAGACAGGAGGCCCATGCCTCTTTCGATCTGTATCCCATTTTGTGCTAGCCATTTTATGGCAACTTGTTTAACTTATGTATGTACTCAGATATTGTTGCTTTCGCTGACTCGTCTATGATTGAGCACTTCTATTCGAGCCCTCTAGACCCCTGGCTTGTATTATGATGCTTGTATGTACTATGTACAAAAACGTATTTATAGCTCAGAAAAATGTTTTATCATGCAGAAATTGTATCAACATGTATTGGAAAAAAATGTTTTACAAGGTTTTGAAAAATAATAATATTCAAACATGTTTCTGCAAAAGAATGTTAAACATGTAGAATTTTTTTGAACAAATAACAAAAATTTACAATGTGTATGAAAAATTAGACATGTGTTGGAAAAAGAAAAAGAAATAAACCGACAAAGAAAACAAAAGAAAAGCAAAGAAACTCAAAAAGACCAAGAAAGAAACAAATAAAACCGAAGTATAAAGAAGAAGAAAAATAAAAACAGAAGAAAACACTGAAAAACGGAGAAAACCGGAAACATAATAGAAGATGCATACGAACTCCGTTTTAATGAGCTTGAGTTTGACAAGAAGATGAACACGAACTCTAAAACCTCTCAAAGAGAAAACACAAATAAGAATAAATAAAGATGATGCCAAGGATGCAATGGTTTGAGCTCTCTATGAACGATACAATCAAGCTACTCACTCGAGAGCCTCCCTCAATAGTACGGAAATCAATCCTATAACCCGGTCTCCCAACTAGCATCATGGGATCGGTAAAATAGAAAACCTATCAAGGTCAAACATTTGCCTTGCGCATAGTCCACTTAAGCTAGACGATGACGATCTTGATCTTCTCAAATTGGACCACCTTTCTTGATTGCGGTGACTCGATGAAGACTAGTGAATTACTCCCCCATACTCCACTATGGGAGTGCTAGTCTTAGGCACATCTTCATAAAATCATTATCACCAAATGGTCGGCAAGCTTCAAGCATATGATCTCTTCGTGATGCTCTTCTTGAACTTGCACATCGCAAGCTTGATGGCAATCACCACTTGATGTCATCCTACATGGATTATATGGGATCTTCCTTTTGATGCAAACCCAGGAAATGATACCTAACCCCACATAGAAACCTCATATATATCATGGGTTAGTACACAGAGTATAATGAACAATGCTTACCATATCATGGGATCACTTGCTCCCACTCGGTACATCTTCTACCTTATGTCATAATTTCTCTTTGCATTAAGATGACGTCTGGAAGGTAAACATGAATATTCACACAATATTCTTCTTCAAGACATGACTGCAATAGGCTCAAACTCTCATAAGATTAATCTTTGGATAACTCGATGAATAACACCTTGGTTATCACATAATCTCCTTCTTTCGACCTTGAAGCCAACATACCGTTTTCGAGCATTGCCTATAGACAAACCATTAATCAATAGGGATTATCATCAATTACCAAAACCAAACATGTGGGCACCATGCTATTTCAGAATTGAAGTCAACGAGCCCAGCTACTCATCGTGGTCGTAACGACATGCCAAAAAAATCAGTTGATAATACAATTTGACGAGCCGAGCAAGTCGTCGTGGCCGAAACACCCCAAAAAATAGGGTGTCGCTATGTGCCTCTTCTTGCGATGCCTAGGTAAGACTCGCCTAAAGGGGGCCCAAACTGGGCCACCCCAGTAACGATGAGATCATGCGTGTTTATATTTTTGTATTTTTTCCTTTTTCCTTCAAATTTTCATTTATGTGTTGTTTACTTTTTTTATAATTCGAAATATTGAGATAGAAACATATTTATGATGAACACAAAATGTATAACATGAATGAAAATATATATTTAAATGTTAATCATGCACATGATATTTTTGACAATTAAAAAATGTTACACATTTCCAAAATAGATTTGCATAAAAATTAAAAATGTTTACAAAGTGCAACAAATGTTCGTATAATAGGAAAATATTTCACATATTTAAAAAAAGTATGTCACACCTAAAAAAGAAAAAGAAAAACCCAACAAAGAAAAAGAAAAGAAACCAAAAAAAGAAACAAACAAACAAAACCAAAGTATAAAGAAGGAAAAAAGAAGAAAAACATAAGAAAACGGAGAAAAACGGAGAAAACCGAAAACATA
>NW_025230872.1:0-4017 GCF_018294505.1 Triticum aestivum
ATATATTTTATCTCTACTCTTATAAAAAACGGAGTTGTTGATGATGGTGTGCCTGCCATCCTGCAATATAGGTCGTCCGATTTATATCTGACGGATAGGAAGGAAACTATGGTAATTTTGAAAAAAAGATACCCACACCCCTCTCCATATTTGCAAATTAGGCCCCCCCTTGATCATGTTGATGTTCTGTGGAACGCATGGGCACCTTGCTAGTACTACGTATAATATATAGAACATTGATCATAATTTGGGCTAATGTGTGGCTTTTGCAGCTCAGGTCTAAATACTTGTCATAATGTAGGGGGCGGGGCACTATAATATGTGTGATAAACACGGTGTACGTATGGAACATGGTTTAGATTATGAATATATAGTTAGTACATCAAATGTACTATTATTTGGAATCAACATCAAGTGTATTCAAAAAATAGAATTCGAGTTCATGTAGTACACATAGTTCATATCTATCTCTATAGTAATCATGTGGTGTGTTATTAAGGTAATACACGAATGATGGTTGAAGTTGGCAACAATCATGATTGTAGATTCTTATTGAAATAGAGAAACGAATTCAAATTCAGTTGGAATTGCAGCAGTAGTATAGACATTTGGAATGCGCTAAAATGTTGGTATGAGTAGGTTACATGCATCATACAAAAAGTGAAAAAATTTAATTGTACATAACATGGATTCATAGTCCCTCCTTCCATCTATATAGGGCGTAATGCATTTTTTAAGACCACCTTTGACTATTGACAAGATTAATAATATATGACGTGCACAATGTGAAAATTATATCATTGAAAGAACCTTTCACAGACGAATTTAATGGTGTGCTTTGTGTACGTTGCATGTCATATATTATTGCTCTAATATTTGGTCAAAGTTAGCATCAAAAAGCGCATTAGGCCCTATATAGATGGAAGGAGGGAGTATCTTTGAATAGCATTTTTATAGTAAAACAGAGCAAGACTCTCTCTTTGTGTGGTGTGAATAGTTTTATTTTTTGTCGTTTTCTTTTTGGAGAATAGCTTGGGATGCCATGGGCATCCCCAAACTTAGGCTCTTCTTAATTGATAACCCACAAGTATAGGGGATCGCAATAGTTTTCGAGGGTAAAGTATCCAACCCAAATTTATTGATTCGACACAAGGGGAGCCAAAGAATACTCTCAAGTATTAGCAGCTGAGTTGTACATTCAACCACACCTGAAAACTTAATATCTGCAACAAAGTGTTTAGTAGCAAAGTAATATGATAGTAGTGATAAGGGTAGCAAATGGTAACAGTAGTAAAAGTAATGTTTTTGGTATTTTGTAGTGATGATAGAAATAGCAATGGGAAAGTAAATAAGCGAAGAACAATATATGGAAAGCTCGTGGGCAATGGATCGGTGATGGAGAATTATGCCGGATGCGGTTCATCATGTAACAGTCATAACCTAGGGTGACACAGAACTAGCTCCAGTTCATCAATGTAATGTAGGCATGTATTCCTAACATAGTCATACGTGCTTATGGAAAAGAACTTGCATGACATCTTTTGTCCTACCCTCCCGTGGCAGCGGGGTCCTTACAGAAACTAAGGGATATTAGGGCCTCCTTTTAATAGAGAACCGGAACAAAGCATTAACACATAGTGAATACATGAACTCCTCAAACTACGGTCATCACTGGTAAGTATCCCGATTATTGTCACTTCGGGGTTAACGGATCATAACACATAATAGGTGACTATAGACTTGCAAGATAGGCTCCAGAACACTCATATATTGATGAAAACATAATAGGTTCAGATATGAAGTCAGGGCACTCGGGCCCTAGTGACAAGCATTAAGCATAGCAAAGTCATAGCAACATCAATCTCATAACATAGTGGACACTAGGGATCAAACCCTAACAAAACTAACTTGATTACATGATAGATCCCATCCAACCCATCACCGTCCAGCAAGCCTACGATGGAATTACTCACGTACGGCGGTGGGCATCATGAAATTGGTGATGGAGGATGGTTGATGATGATGATGGCGACGGATTCCCCTCTTTGGAGCCCCGAACGGACTCCAGATCAGCCCTCCCGAGAGGTTTTTGGGCTTGGCGGCGGCTCCGTATTGTAAAATGCGATGATTTCTTCTCTCTGGTTTTTTTCTCCCTGAAACACAATATACGGAGTTGGAGTTGGAGTCGGAGAGGCAACTGCGGGCCCATGAGGTAGGGGGCAGGCGCCCCCCACCCTCGTGGAGAGGTGGTGGGCCTAAGGGAGTCCTGGATTAGGGGGTCTCCGGACAGCCAGACTATATCCTGTGGCCGGACTGTTGGACTATGAAGATACAAGATTGAAGACTTCGTCTCGTGTCAGGATGAGACTCTACTTGGCGTGGAAGGCAAGCTAGGCAGTACGGATATGGATATCTCCTTCTTTGTAACCGACCTTGTGTAACCCTAACCCCCTCCAGTGTCTATATAAACCGGAGGATTTTAGTCCATAGGACAACATACAATCATACCATGGGCTAGCTTCTAGGGTTTAGCCTCTCCGATCCCGTGGTAGATCAACTCTTGTAATACTCATATCATCAAGCATAAATCAAGCAGGACGTAGGGTTTTACCTCCATCAAGGTAAAACATCGTGTCCCCTGCCTCCTGTTACCACCCGCCTTAGACGCATAGTTCGGGAACCCCTACCCGAGATCCGTCGGTTTTGACACCGACATTGGTGCTTTCATTGAGAGTTCCTCTGTGTCATCGCTGTTAGGCTTGATGGCTCCTACGATCATCGATAGCGATGTAGTCCAGGGTGAGACTTTTCTCCCCGGACAGATCTTTGTGTTCAGCGGCTTCGCACTGCGGGCCAGATCGCTTGGCCATCTGGAGCAGATCAAAAGTTACGCCCCTGGCCACCAGGTCAGGTTTGGAAGCTTAAACTACACGGTTGATATCCGCGGAGACTTGATCTTCGACGGATTCGAGCCCCTGCCTTGTGCGCCACGCGGTCACGATGAGTACGATTTAGCTCTACCATCGGACAGTGTTCAGGAGAGCGCACCGGAAGCCGCTCCGACGCTCAATTCGGAGCCAGTTGCACCATCCATGGGCGGGTGGATAGACCCCGCCATGGAGGCCATACTCTCAGCGGCGATTGAGCCGAGGATTGACCTTACCTTTCACGAGAGCCGTGTTGTCGAACTACCGGATCCTTCTCCGGCCACGGACTCCAAACCGCCTGCGCTCGTGTCTATTGAATCCGACTGGGCGCCAACCATGGAGTTTACCTTCGCAGATATCTTTCAGCATTCGCCCTTCGGCGACATACTGAAGTCGTTAAGGTCTCTCTCCTTGTCAAGAGAATCCTGGCCGAACTATGTCTGGCAGGATTGGGATGCGGATGATGAAGAAATTCGTCGCCCACCCACCACCCACTTAGTAGCCACTGTCGATGACTTAACCGACATGCTCGACTTCGACTCCGAAGACATCGACGGTATGGATGACGATGCAGGAGGCGAAGAGGAACCACTGCCCATGGGGCACTGGACAGCCACCTCATCATACGACATATACATGGTGGACACACCCAAAGAAGGCAATGGCGACGGGACAGCGGAGGATGACCCCTCCAATAAGCAACCCAAGCGCCAGAGTCAGCGGCGCCACTCTAAGTCCCGCCAAGGCAAAAGCGGTGATACCTGCACCGGAGATAATAGCACTCCGGACAGTGCCGAAGACAACAACAATCCCCTCCAGCAAGATTTAGAGCAGGAGGATGGAGAAGCCAGCCCTCCTAAGAGAGCAGCAGATGGAGAGGCGGAGGATGATAATTACATGCCTCCCTCCGAAGATGAGGCAAGCCTCGACGATGACGAATTCGTCGTGCCAGAGGATCCCGTCGAACAAGAGCACTTCAAGCGTCGGCTTATAGCCACGGCAAATAGCCTTAAGAAAAAGCAGCAGCAGCTTCAAGCTGGTCAAGATTTGCTAGCTGACAGATGGACTGAAGTCCTGGCAACCGAGGAAT
>NW_025230872.1:8388-9527 GCF_018294505.1 Triticum aestivum
GGAAGCGACCAGCTAGAGAGCGACAACAGTCATGAACATGCATTAAAATTAATCAACACCGAATGCAAGCATGAGTAGGATATAATCCACCATGAACATAAATATCGTGAAGGCTATGTTGATTTTGTTTCAACTACATGTGTGAACATGCGCCAAGTCAAGTCACTTAAATCATTCAGAGGAGGATACCACCCTATCATACCACATCATAACTATCTCAATAGCATGTTGGCACGCAAGGTAAACCATTATAACTCATAGCTAATCAAGCATGGCACAAGAAACTATGATCTCTAGTTGTCATTGCAAACATGTTTATTCATAATAGGCTGAATCAGGAACGATGAACTAATCATATTTACAAAAACAAAAGAGGTCGAGTTCATACCAGCTTTTCTCATCTCAGCCAGTCCATCATATATCATCATAATTGCCTTTCACTTGCACGATCGAATGATGTGAATAATAATAATAGTGCACGTGCATTGGACTAAGCTGGAATCAGTAGGCATTCAATAAACAGGAGAAGACAAGGCAATATGGGCTCTTTTGTCAGATAAACAATAATGCATATAAGAGTCACTTCAACAATTTAATTATGGTCTTCTCCTATCGACCCCCAAAGAAAAGAAAAGAAATAAAACTATTTACACGGGAAAGCTCCCAACAAGCAAAAGAAGAACAGGAAATCTTTTTGGGTTTTCTTTTTAATTACTACTACAAGCATGGAAATTAAACTGATTAAAAGCTACAACTAATTTATTTTTTTGGTTTTTCTTAAGGTTTATTAAACACACAAGAAGAAAGCATAAAAAGGAAAATAAACTAGCATGGATGATACAATGAAAAAGTATGAGCACCGACATCTAGCAATGAGTGTGTGAACATAAATGTAATGTCAGTGGTAAATACGTACTCCCCCAAGCTTCGGCTTTTGGCCTAAGTTGGTCTATGGCCATGGCTGGCCTGGCAGATATCCATAATAGTAGTTGGGGTCGTACTGAGATGCAGCGGCTATCGCCTGCTGAGCTGCAGCGTGGCGACGAGCGGCCTTCGCTCTCCTCTCGTACTCATCTGCCTCCTCTCTGGTAATGGTATATCTTCCTCTTGCCTGATAATCAAAGAAGGCAGGAGAAGGG
>NW_025230872.1:10323-12736 GCF_018294505.1 Triticum aestivum
GAGTAATATGGACAGCACGATGTCTGTCAAAGATTAGTCGATACTAGAGAGGTGATTCATTCCTCTCAACAAACTGGTGGTGAACCATAGCATTAAAGTCTATGTAAGCAGGTGGTAATTCAATATCATCTTCGTGTATGGCTACACCAAGAAAATTAGCTATGCGGGTTGCATAAATTCCTCCAAAGAAATCTCCATTAAATCTATTAAGATGCAACCTACGTGCAACAATGGCTCCCAAATTATAAGATTGGTCTCCTAACACAACACTCCTAAGAATACTGAGGTCAGGGACACACATGTGACATGTCTCATCTTTACCATTAATGCATCTACCTATGAAGAGAGCAAAGTAATGTATAGCAGGAACGTGAATGCTCCCTATGGTAGCTTGTGTAATATCTCTAGATTCTCCCACAGTTATGCTAGCAAGAAAATCTCTAAATTCAGATTTGCGAGGATCCCTTATACTACCCCATTGTGGAAGTTTGCATGCAGTGGTAAAATCCTCTAAGTACATAGTATAAGAATTTTCATAAAGATCAAACAGGACAGTTGGCGAATTACGTGAAGTTGAAAATTCAAACCTCCTCACAAAGGTACTGGTGAGGTTGTGATACTGACTGCACTTCTCTTCTTCGTAGCTCACAAGATTGGCGTTACGCAAATATGCGTTGAATTCTTCTTTAATTCCTGCTTGATCCATACAATTTTCAGAAGGCCATTCACAAGGACGCACTGGAGCGTCTCTTGGTGGCTCATCATCAGCATCACGCATTGCAAGCCTGGGTCCTTGCTTCCTTGAAGAACCACCCTGGAACATTTTCCTAAGCATCTTTCTTCCTCTGAAAAGAATTCTGAATTTTTTTAGTAACTTCAAAATAAAAGTAAACCAAACTCAATAATATTGATAGCAACTACTCCTACAAGTGCCTAGAGCCTATATCATGCATCAAAACTACTTGGAACCATATAAATTTGACATGCAAGCTCAAGAACAGGGTCACCTAAGCAGCAAAAAATTGTAATAAATAAAGCACTAGAACAAAAACTAATTGGACCAATGGAGGAGTCACATACCAAGGAACAATCTCCCCAAGCAGTTTTGTGAGAGGTGCTTTGATCAAGGAGATCGAAAATGGCAGCAAAGTGAGCTAGAACTCGTGCTTGAGCTGGTTATTCGTGTTTGTAGGAGGAAGAAGAAGTGTGTGGGTGAAAGAATGAGTGGAGGGGGCCACCATGGGCCCACGAGGCAGGGGGCGCGCCCAGGGGGTAGGGCGCGCCCTCCACCCTCGTGGGCAGGTGGTTGACCCCCCTGCTGTGTTCTCAGTGCCAGATATTCTCAAATATTCTAGAAAAAACATATTTAAATTTCAGGGCATTTGGAGAACTTTTATTTTCGAGGTATTTTTATATTGCACGGATAATCAGATAACAGGCAAAAAAATATTTATTTCTATTTTATTTAATATAAATAACAAAAAGTAAAAGTGGGTACAGAAGGTTGTGCCTTCTAGTTTCATCCATCTCATGATCATGAAAAGGAATCCACTAACAAGGTTGATCAAGTCTTGTTAACAAACTCATTCCGAATAACATGGAACCGGAGAAATTTTGAATAACACTATGTTACCTCAACGGGGATATGCACATCCCCAATAATAAGAATATCATATTTCTTCTTGACAGTAGGAAGAGGAAATTCAAAACCTCCAAATATAATCGATGGAATTTTTCCAATAGATTTGATACTATGAACTTGAGGTTGTTTCCTCGGAAAGTGTACCATATGCTCATTACCATTAAAATGAAAAGTGACATTGCCTTTAATGCAATCAATAACAGCCCCTACAGTATTCAAAAAGGGTCTTCCAAGAATACATACTATCGTCCTCGGGAATATCAAGAATAACAAAGTCCGTTAAAATAGTAATGTTTGCAACTACAACAGGCACATCCTCACAAATACCGATAGGTATAGTAGTTGATTTATCAGCCATTTGCAAAGATATTTCATTAGGTGTCAACTTATTCAAATCAAGTCTATGATATAAACATAGAGGCATAACACTAACACCGGCTCCAAGATCACATAAAGCAGTTTTAACATAGTTTCTTTTAATAGAGCATGGTATAGTGGGTACATCGGGATCTCCAAGTGTCTTTGGTATTCCACCCTTAAAAGTATAATTAGCAAGCATGGTGGAAATTTCAGCTTCCGGTATCTTTCTTTTATTTGTAATGATATCTTTCATGTACTTAGCATAAGGATTGGTTTTGAGCATATCAGTTAATCGCATACACAAAAAGATAGGTCTAATCATTTCAGCAAAGCGCTCAAAATCCTCATCATCCTTTTTCTTGGATGATTTGGGAGGAAAAGGCATGGGTTTCTGAACCCAAGGCTCTCTTT
>NW_025230873.1:0-12735 GCF_018294505.1 Triticum aestivum
GGTGCTGGATCGAGGAGAAGGATCCACCAAACTTCTGCGATGTTTGCCAGGCGCCGTCGGTTCGCCGGAGTGACTGGAGCGATGTTGATGCCAATGATGCGAAGCTCACGGTCGCCACCACCAGGATTCTTCGCCTCACCGAGGCCGGGCTCACCCTTGAGATGATCGGGGAGGATTTCATCCGCCGCCGAATCGCTCCGCTGCACAACAAGGGGAGGCCGGCCTGGCTCTTCACGAACGTCGCCGACATCATGAGGCTTCGCCCCGGCCTCAACCACAACTTCGCCATGATGGGGCACGCCCACTTCTGCCAGCGGCTCTTCCAGCTCGACGTGAACCGCGACGGCAAGGTCGAGCAGACCGGCAAGGCCGCGAAGTCCGCCGTGAAGGCCGGCAAGGTCGCCAAGGGGCCCTTGTTTAAGTTGCCGGTGGGGGTGATCCCGCTGAGCAACAACTCGCGTCGAAGCGACATCATCGCCATGATGCCGGAGTTCAACGCGCACGGCCTCGTCCCAAATTGGGCCGAGCCGCCGGAGGATCAGGTGCAGGAGTTTTTTGACACCTTGGAGGAGAAATACGTCAGCGCCGAGCCGCGGCTCGTTCAGGACACCACCCAGGCGGAGCTGGACTACATTGCCGCCAGGGCGGCGGAGGTGGAGCTTGCCAAGGTGGCCGGCAGCGCCGGCGGCATGGAGGACAAGGCCGCGGCGGCCGAGGAGGAGAAAGAGCTTGCCCAGTGGGCGGAGTCTGCTGGTGATGCCAGCAGCGCCGGCACCGGGGCCCCTCTCGTTGAAGATGTGGTCGACGAGTTGTCATCGGAGGAGGCCGAGGCTGTCGACCCTCCGGTCACGGGGAAAGGGCGAGTCCTGTGGTGGGCCACCTCTGGCGAGCCGGACCGGCCCGGCAGGGCCGTACAACCACGGCAAGCCCAGGAGGGGTCCGCGCGCCAGACAAGGGTCACGGCGGCGAAGAAGTTGGTGAAGGTCGCGGTGGCGAAGAAGAAGGCGACTGCCTCTTCTTCGTCCAAGCGTCCTCGGACTCCACCAGCTTCCCCTCCTCCGGCAGATGTCGATGCGGAGGTCATCTTCAATTTTGGGTCCCTCAGCCCGAGGAGGAAGAGGAAGGCAACGGAGGAGGAGGTGGAGGACGAGTAAGTATCTTGCCCCTTTATATCTGTTAATCACTATGAGGAACTTGAAAGATGAAAGAACGAAGATTTTTCCCTCAACTACAAGGGCAGGTAAGGAACTGCCATCTAGCTCTGCACTTGATTCACCTTCTGTTTTGAGTAAACTTGCAACACCTACACCTGTTATTGATTCTGATAGGTCGCATGTTATTGATGATGCCACTTCTGCTATGCATGATACTTATGATGAAACTACTTCTATGCTTGATAATACTGTGCCATTAGGTGAATTTCTTGATGAACAACTTGCTAGGGTTAGAGAGAATGAAATTATTGAAACAGATAATATTGATGAAAGTGATGATGAAGATTCTCACCCTAGATATGAATTGCCTGATGTGCCTCAGGGTTATGTTATGGATGAAGAAACTGCTAGAGACTTTTTTGCTTGCAAAGATAGATATGATCCTAAGAAACTGTTAGCTAAGCTAGAAGAAAAGTCTTTGAATGCTAGAATGAAATATGACCCTACTTTTGCTACTTCACCTATCTATATTTCTAATAAGGATTATGATTTCTCAATCGATCCTGAGTTAATTACTTTCGTTGAATCTGATCCTTTTTATGGCTATGAATTTGAAACTGTTGTGGCACATCACACTAAATTGAATGATATAGCCACTCTACTCACTCATGAGGAAAAAATTCGTTACTACTATATCCTTAAGTTATTTCCGTTCTCATTAAAGGGTGATGCTAAAACATGGTTTAATTCTCTTGCTCCTGGTTGTGTGCGTAGTCCCGAGGATATGATTTATTACTTCTCTGCTAAATATTTCCCCGCTCATAAGAAACAAGCTGCCTTAAGGGAAATATATAATTTTTTGCAAATTGAAGAAGAGAGTCTCCCACAAGCTTGGTGGAGGCTTCTCCGATTACTTAATGCTTTGCCTGATCATCCTCTCAAGAAAAATGAAATACTCGATATCTTTTATAATGGACTAACCGATGCTTCCAGAGACCACCTGGATAGTTGTGCTGGTTGTGTTTTCAGGGAAAGGACTGTTGAGCCAGCTGAATTGCTATTGAATAAAATATTGAGTAATGATAATGATTGGACACTTCCTGAACCAACTCCTAAGCCAACTCCGAAGAAAAGGGGTATTCTATTTCTCAGTCCTGAAGATATGCAAGAGGCAAAGAAATCTATGAAAGAAAAGGGTATTAAAGCTGAAGATGTTAAGAATTTACCACCTATTGAGGAAATACATGGTCTTGATAACCAGACACACGTAGTGAAGTTAAATTCTCTCTATAGATTTGATGAAGGTGATATTCCTCGTAATAAGTCTGCTAGCCAATGCTTGGATGAGTTTGATAATTTTATTGTTAAACAAGAAAACTACAATGCTTATGTTGGTAGACAATTGAAACGTAATGCCTATATGATTGAACACTTGAGTGATTATATGTCTAGAGTTAAAGGTGACCTTACACTTATTGGTAAACATGCTTCTATGGTTACCAAGTAGAACAAGTGCTTAAAGCCCGAAATGATTTGCTCACTGAATTAAATAATAAGAAAAATGATAATGTTGTTAGAGTTGTGACTAGAGGGGGTAGAATGACCCAGGAACCTTTGTATCCTGAGGGCCACCCTAAGATAATTGAGCAAGATTCTCAGAGAACTAATGTTGATGCACCTAGTCCTTCTAAAAAGAAGAAAAAGAAAAATGATAGGACTTTGCATGCTTCTAGTGAACCTATTGTTGACACACCTGAGAATCCCAATGATATTTCTATTTCTAATGTTGAAACACAATCTGGTAATGAACATGAACCTGGTGATAATGTTAATGATGATGTTCATGTTGATGCTCAACCTAGCAATGACAATGATGTAGAGATTGAACCTGCTGTTGATCTTGATAACCCACAATCAAAGAATCAATGTTATGATAGACTTCATTGCTAGGAAGCACGGTAAAGAAAGAGAACCATGGGTTCAGGAACCCATGCCTTTTCCTCCTAAACCATCCAAGAAAAAGGATGATAAGGACTTTGAGTGCTTTGCTGAAATGATTAGACCTATATTTTTGCGTATGCGTTTGACTGGTATGCCTAAAATGAATCCTTATGCTAAGTATATGAAAGATATTGTTACAAATAAAAAAAGATACCGGAAGCTGAAATTTCCACCATGCTTGCCAATTATACTTTTAAAGGTGGAATATCTAAGAAACTAGGAGATCCAGGAGTACCAACTATACCATGCTCCATTAAAAGAAACTATGTCAAAACTGCTTTATGTGATCTTGGAGCTGGTGTTAGTGTTATGCCTCTCTCTTTATATCGTAGACTTGATTTGCATAAGTTGAAACCTACTGAAATATCTTTGCAAATGGCCGATAAATCAACTGCTATACCTGTTGGTATTTGTGAGGATGTGCCTGTTGTGGTTGCAAACGTTACTATTTTAACGGACTTTGTTATTCTTTATATTCCCGAGGACGATAGTATGTCTATTATTCTTGGTATACCCTTTTTGAATACTGCAGGGGCTGTTATTGATTACAACAAAGGTAGTGTCACTTTTCATGTTAATGGTAATGAGCATATGGTACACTTTCCGAGGAAACAACCTCAAGCCCACAGTATCAATTCTATTGGAAAATTTTCAACAATTATTATTGAAGGTTTTGAATTTCCTCTTCCTACCGTCAAGAAGAAATATGATATTCTTATTGTTAGGGACATGCATATCCCCGTTGAGGTAACCTAGTGTTATTCGAAATTCTCCGGTTTCATGTTATTCGGAAAGAGTTTGTTAACAAGACTTGATCAACCTTGTTAGTGGATTCCTTTTGATGAGCATGAGATGGATGAAGTTAGAAAGCACAACTTCCTGTAATCTTTTTTTACTTTCTGTATTTAGATTAAATAAAGCAAAATTAGTATTTTCTTTATGTTCTCTGAATTATCCTTACAATAAAAATACCCCGAAAATAAAAGTTCTCCAAATGTCCTGAAAATGAATATGATTTTTTGTAGAATATTTAAGAATTTCTGGCACTAAGAACACACTAGGGGGACCCACCATTTGGCCACGAGGGTGCAGGGCGCGCCCACCCCCTGGGGCGCGCCCCCTGCCTCGTGGGCCCCACATGGACCCCCTCCACTTATTCCAGCACCCACTCACTTCTTCTTCCTCCAGAAAAATCATCCCATAGCTCAAACTCGTGTTCTAACTCATCTTGCTGCCATTTTCGATCTCCTTGCTCAAAGCTTCATTCACAAAACTGCTTTGGGGGATTGTTCTTCGGTATGTAACTCCTCCAAGGGTCCAATTAGTTTTTGTTCTAGTGCTTTATTTATTGCAAAATTTTGCTGCTGAGGTGACCCTGTTCTTGAGCTTGCATGTCAAATTGATATGGTCCAAAGTAGTTTTAATGCATGATATAGTCTCTAGGCATTTGTGGGAGTAGTTGCTATCAATCCTGTTGAGTTTGGTTCACTTTTATTTTGAGTCACTAAAATTTCAGAAATTTTTCAGAGAAAGAAAAATGCATAGGAAAATATACCAAGGTGGTTCCTCAAGGAAGCAAGGATCAAGGCTCGCGATACGTGAGCCGGACGATGAACCACCGAGGGAAGCTCAAGTGCGGCCTTGTGAATGGCTGTCAGAGGAGTTTATGGTCCAGGCAAGCATCAAGGATGAATTTGACGCGTATGTGCGTAATGCTGATCTTGAGGACTTCGTGTCAGATAAGTGCTTACAATACCACTACCTAACTGATTCCTTTGTGAGAAGGTTTAAATTTACATCTTCGTGAAATTCTCACACTGTTTTATTTGATCTTTATGATAAATCAAATACCATGCACCTAGAAGATTTTAATACTACTTGTAAACTCCCGCAGTGGGGCAATGTTAGTGAACCTCGCAAGTCTGAATATAAAGACTTTCTTGCTAGTATCACTGTGGGGAATCTAGAGAAATCAACAAGCTACCATAGGGAGCATTCATTTTCCTTCCATACATTATTTTGCTCTGTTTATAGGTAGATGCATTAACGGTAAGGATGAGGCTTGTCACGTGTGTGTTTCAGATCTTAGTGTCCTCAAGAGTACGGTATTAGGTGATAAACAATATAACTTGGGGGCCATTGTTGCACGAGGGTTGCGTCTTAACAGTACTAGATCATCGATGGCGCGCGTTGCTGCGCCCATCTATTTTGACTATAGTTGTTAGGGATATAAAGTAATTTGCTTACATTTGCATGTGCCAATATCAAGTATTATGTTTTTATTGACATAGATATGTCTATTTTGCATGTGCCAGTATCAAGAGTAAATATGTCTATTTTGCTGACATATTTACTACTGAAGCTGACATATTTACTCTTCTATGTATGAAATATGAAAAATATAATACTAATCTTTTTTGGTCTTCTAAGAACAACAATGGCAATAGAATTTCCTGCTAATAAGTAGTGGCATGAAATATGAAATATTAAATACTAAACAAGTTTTTGCCTTTTAAGAACTTTAACGAATTGAACTTTCTCGATTAAGAAAACATAGCACTGACCAATACTTGTTCATAAAAGAACAATAAAAAAACACATAGAAGAGTAAATATGTCAGCTTCAGTAGTAAGACCAATCACTATACAAAGTATACACCATGAACACATAGCGTCCAAAATGGCTTCACAAATTCCCCAACTTTGAGCAAAAGTTACTCAAGATTTAAGGGCATCACGCAACTATATGATATGTAATATTGAGAACGTTGAACAATGACCTTCCAGGTTCTCATGATCTCTTTCAAGGCTACCTATATCCTGGTATTTGAAACATGATTCAAAGCCAATATTTAAATCTACATGAGAATTTCAGCAAACATTCATTTTAGAATTTCCTTAACCAAGACAATATATGTAGCTACATGAAGGAGCACACCTTACAGTATGCAATTTTCTTGATTTGCATCTCCTGCCACTCATGCTGGAAAACTTCATTTTGTAGTGTTGTACATGGTATTAGGCTGCTACTTTTACCTTCAGACATGCTGCAAAAATAGTAACTGAAGATGCCCTTACCTGACTTAGATCTTTGCTTTCCTGACAACTACTCCAGAGTTGAACTTCTTGTGTATTAAAGAGCGGATATTACCCAATATAAGAGCACAAAATGCTTAGCCTTGAGATGTGCTCCTTCCTTAAGATTCACAATAATCTGCTAAGTGTTATATGTGCGCACACACCTTGCACTTTAAGATCGCGTTGGTAACGCCGCAGAAGTTTAGAAGGAATGTAGCCCCTGTTGGCACAACAATACACGATCAGACCAAAATCTCAGACCAAATCAGTGTTCCTTTTTCACGTACCTAATAATTGAACAGAGATTCATTAGCAAGCTTTTCAGAGAATAGTTCGCCGTCAAGCTGGGCACTGATACAAGCCATGAGGTACTCGACATGCTTTGGTGTGGATACTTCATATGTGCCCGTCTGAGACTCCAAAAACCTACCTATACATGTACCTGCTTCTTGCCTTCTTACCATCATGTTATCTCCAAGTATGTACCTGATCCACAAAATAGCAATCGCATATTATCCCTCTATGTTGTTGCAAACACATACGGATTTATGAATGTCACCCATAGAATTAAGTATGCTGCATTTTTGCACGAGAAAAATATGAATCAGACAGTTCTTATTTGTGGAATTACTTTAGAAATCTAAGGAATTTACTGAAGATGTACAGCGCAGTGCAAGAATCCCAAGTCTGAAAAGGCTGCGACTTACCCAGGCCGATGTGGATGAAATCCAGTTGTGGCTGAGGTTGAGCACGCGCAGCTTCATTAGTTCCCGGAGTGTTGGCCCAGTCCCGGCGCCGAGTACTTCCGGCGACGGCGATACGACCGACGACGAACGACGATGACGAACGAAGCTTGCTGACGAACTCGACGAAGTGCTTTATGCCAAGATGCACCGTTGTAAGCTAGCAACACCACGTACTAGTTTGATCGGTTCCTTTGATCAACTTAGTATCTCACGTACGCACACAACGGCCAGCCGGCCGGAACAACACGAACGCACGCGAGACTGATTTGGATTGCTACAGGGGCGTATCGCTCCTGCTCTTTGTATTAATTTCTTTGCGATGTGTTAGATTACAGGGCCAGGTACATGTATATATACTAGTGTAGACTAGCTAGCTACATGACCAGGTCGGTCAGGAAAACTAATCCTAGTTGGACTATGAATCCTACAAAACCACGTACACCTGCCGTGTACTAATTTGTGTTTAAGTCTAACAATCACCCCCCTAAACACAATGTGGTCCTAAACACGACGTCGTCATATCACAATTCCGACGCCGCTCCTTCTTCGCATCTCCAAGAACTTCTCTCGATCCAAAGCCTTGGTTAGGATGTCCGCCAGCTGATCATCGATGCAACCATAGTTGACCTTCATTTTGCCTTCTTCCACGCAATCCTTTATGTAGTGATACATGCTTGCTCCTTTCACGCCGCACTGGATCCTCGCGTAGAAAAGTCGTAGACTCACTGTCAACGTTGAGATCACCGTGTAGCCTTCCTAGCCACACACCTTGACACTCTGCTTCACTTGAAGTCGATGTCACCACTTTCTGTCTTTGTGATAACCAGCTTACTATGCTTCCACCAAGGAAATATGTCACTTCCGAGGAACTCTTACGATCGTCGACAATTCCTTCCTTGTCACTACCACTGTAGCCGAGAAGATTCACCATCTTCTTCTTTCTTAGCTCAAGACGAGGTTTCATTGAAGCGACAATGCGATTGCAATCTTTCATGCTACGGCTTTCAAGTACCTTCCTTGCATATGCCTCCTGGCATAGTGTGATCCCCTCCGGATTTTGATGTTCCTCCATCCCGAGGCAGTAACTCAAAATACCAAGATCATCCATCTTGAAAAGCTCCTTCATTTGTAGTTTGAACTTTGCAATCACCTCTTCATCTGCTCCAGTTAACAATAGGTCGTCGACGTAGATGTCAACTAGTAGACGATCCCTTCCTTCACCTCTCTTGTACATCGTATGCTCTAGTGGGGCTTTCTTAAATCCAAGAGAAATCATCATCTGATCAAGTTTGATTATCCATGCCCGAGAGCCTTGCCTTAGCCCGTACAAGACTTTGTGTAGCTTCAGTACCTTGTGTTCCTCTCCCTCTTTGATGAATCCCAATGACTGATTCACATACACATCTCCTTCTAACTCGCCTTTCAAAAACGCGGATTTTACATCCAAGTGATGTATCTTTCATGATTCCTGAACCACGAGAGCAATGAGTAGTCTCACCGATTTCATCCTTTCAATAGGAATGAACACTTCTTCGAAGTCCACACCTTCCTCTTGCACGTACTCTTTGGCTACTAGCCTCGCTTTGTGCTTCATGGACCCATCGACATCTTTCTTGATCATAAATTCCCACTTGAGATCCATAATTTTTTCATTGTTGGGAAGATCCACAAGCTCCCATGCATTATTGTCGTGGATCGATCTCAACTCTTCTTCCATAGCCTGATGCCAACACTCCTTCGTATTTGCGTCCTCAAATTCCGCCGGTTCCTCGCCGCTTGCTCGACACCGTCGCCCACTCCCTTTCACTTTTACCGGGTCAATCGTCCAAAGAGTCTTCTCCGGATATAGGTGTAACACCGGTTGTAGCAGTACAGGTGTAGGTGATGATGCCTTTTCCTCCATTGCCTTCGGAGGCGACGTTGCTTGCGCAGCTCCTTGTACCTTCAGGAGCGACGCATCACCTTTTGGTTTGCATATTGCTTTTGGCGAAACAAACAAACACTGTTCCTTTGTATCGTCTGACTTTGAATACGTCGGTGCCATGCATGAAGCCGCTCGCTCAGCTCCACGTGCTGGCTCATGCCCTCCTGCTGGGCTGCTGTCACGGCCCGTTCCTGGGCTGCATCTTGCCCTGCTTGCTAGGTTGCAGCAACTGCTGCCTTTGGACTTCCCTGGTTGTCCGTTCGCTGAGCCATGGAGTGCCACGCCTTGGCCACCAACTCGATGTGTTTGTACCATAGCTGCACTTGTACTTGATGCACCAGCCCCAACAGTCACGACACCCATGTCTGCGTTTTCGCTTGCAACACGTATCTCTGTCTTTGCACAAGTAATAACATCAGCTTTTGTTTCTTCGTGGACTTGCGGCGTCACGTACGCCTTTATTTTTTCTGGACGTATCGTACGAAGACTGCTTCTCCATGGCCGAGCACACGCTGCAATTGCTGCATCCGCTCCAACGAAGTTAGCACTTATGCCCGTAACATCGATGTAAGCTTCGGAATCACCCCCCGCGTCCATAGCATCGACACGAGTTTCCGAACCATGATCTTGAGAGTGAACTTTTTCTTCATGGAGCGCGACAATTTTTTTAGCCGGCACTTGAAGAACTAGATCCACCTTGTCCACGAGTTCGCACATCAACATCATGTCACTTTTATCACCTAACTGGGCCATGAGCACCTTCTCCTTCGGGGGATGCTTACACTCCGACTTGAATTGTCCGAGCAGATTACAGTTGTGGCAGTGGATCTTCCTCTTGTCGAACTTTTTCTTCCTTGGCTTCTCCGACTCTTCGTCAGTGTCCTTTGCGGGACAGTACTTTCCGCCGCTACCGGACGCCTTGTCGAAATTGTTCTCTTTGGAAACCATTGCCTTCCACTGAGCGCGCGTAAGCATCAGGTACTCATCCTGTTTTGCATCACCGTAACTCAGCTTCATCTGCTCGTCATGGGCCTTGAAGCGACCAGCCAGATCATCCAAGTTGAGAGTCTTGAGATCAACACATTGCTCGATCGCTGACACAATCGGCATGTAGCGCGGTGGAGCGGCACGTAGGAAACGCCGGACCACGGAGATGTCCTCCAACTTCTCTCCGAGACCGCGAATCCCGTTTACCATCGAAGCAACCCTCGCCGCGAAGGTGTCCACCATCTCATCTTCTCCCATCCTCAGATTCTCGTAACTTTTCAGCAAAGTTTGCAAGTTCGCCTCGCGCACACGTGAGTGCCCTAGATGCAACGTCTTGAGCGTGTCCCACGCCTCCTTCGCTGATGTCTTCGAGATAAGATGCTGCTGCACGTCCACCGGCATCACCGAGCAGATAGCCGTGATAGCCTGGCGATCCTTCCGATACAAGGCACCACCCTTCAGGTACTCCTCACCGCCAGGGTCGACGGCTTCCCAGAGCTCATTGGCCTCGAGCGCCCACTCCATCATGGTCGCCCACACCACAAAGTTCCCACGGTCGAATCGTGGATACTCCGATCTCACCGGAGCAGCAATTACTTTAGCCGCACCGGAGTACTCCGCCAGCTGCTTGTTCTTCTCGTCGTCCGACATGACCTCCCGTTACTAGCAGATCAACCTTGCTCTAGATACCAATTGTTGGCCCAGTCCCAACGCCGAGTACTTCCGGCGACGGCGATACGACCGACGACGAACGACGATGACGAACGAAGCTTGCTGACGAACTCGACGAAGTGCTTTACGCCGAGATGCACCGTTGTAAGCTAGCAACACCACGTACTAGTTTGATCGGTTCCTTTGATCAACTTAGTATCTCACGTACGCACACAACGGCCAGCCGGCCGGAACAACACGAACGCACGCGAGACTGATTTGGATTGCTACAGGGGCGTATCGCTCCTGCTCTTTGTATTACTTTCTGTGCGATGTGTTAGATTACAGGGCCAGGTACATGTATATATACTAGTGTAGACTAGCTAGCTACATGACCAGGTCAGTCAGGAAAACTAATCCTAGTTGGACTAGAAATCCTACAAGACCACGTACACCTGCCGTGTACTAATTTGTGTTTAAGTCTAACACGGAGTCCCTCGACATTTGTTATCTTGTTCCGTGACATATCCAGCGAGTGCAGAACCCTCGGCAGCGATCCGGGTGGTATATTTATGTTATGAAAATCTAGCGAGGAAATTCTTCATTTTGATGCAAGGGAATAAAACCGATGCTATTGATACAACTTCTGGTCTTATTTATAACTGATGTTCAAAGTCAAGACACCATGATATCTCACAAAATCAGCACGTGACTATCACAACGTCATACATGGCCGCACAAAACTTCAGGATGCCTCAAGGTGAGCATGCTTCTCTCAATAAAAAAGCGTGACCATGTTGTTTAGTAAAAGAGCAGTACCTCCTCGAATTCCCTGAGAGTATTGGATGTCCTTTAGGTATTCCACGCTTTGTTTTATTGCCTTGTTGAATTTGTTTTTTCGCGAATACGCAAAGTTTGCGTATCATTTTATTGATAGAAGAAGTAGAACGAGTACAGCGGGGGTACAACACATTACACGAACGCAGACAGGTGTGAACATGGTGCCCGGAGCAGACAGACAAGGGATGCTCGGCCCGACAAGGGGGAGAAACAACACAGCTAAACCAACCAAGCCCGAACCGAAAAGGGGGGGAAACAACACAGCTAAACCAACCTTGTTGAATTTGTTCTTGCTCCGAGCGAATTGTACGACCAACACAGTTAAACTGATTCAGAAAAAATTCAGCCACAAGGGATAAAAATTGCCTTTGTTATTGCCTTTAGGTGTTCAGTAAAATGGCTCTATTATTTGAAGGTATAAGCACGTACAAAAAAAATGTACATGATTGATATTAGATACTTTGCACAAGAAAATAGAAGAAAAAACTGTATAAAAATACATACGGACATTGTTGTTATATAGTTCCTAAAGCCACAAGGGATGACTGAAATCCTTGAAATGATTGCATTTTCTTATTTGTCCAGAGGGATGCTAATCCATATCTTTTTTTTCTGGCGGTTAAATCTTTGTTGTTCATTGATGAAAGTGAACAGGACAACTAATGTTGTTATATACAATTCCATCGCAAAGGCTAAACTTGACTAAATATACATAACAGGGGAAGATAAACATACTGAAATAAGTTGTTTCATGTTAGTTTCCCTTTTAAAAACATGAGGTGCTCCAGTTAGTAAGTAATAAGTAATAACCCAAAAAAACATTGTAGGATGAAAATTTGTTCATAATATACATACATAAATAAATACGAAGACAATTTCTTATAGTAACAAAAAAAGTTGTCCTAAAAGGACCACCATCTCAACTCTTTCATGACGGTCTTAAAAGTGGGTTGCATGTTTGGAATTTAATCTGAGATGGATATAGAGTATGGTAGAACATTTTCACAAATTCGTATTTCAGATATTTTGGCAAGATGGTTCAAGTGTCAGGTGTCAAGATGACAAGATCTGCGTCTTTTCCTCTTCTAGTACTACGCCTTTCCTCCCTGAATAGCTTTGCGATTAGCCTGATCAGTCATCTCTTTGGAGTTAGCTTGTGTATAAATTGCTGCTGGGAAATCATGTATACGAAACGAATGTCCTTACACCATAGGAAAAGGACTAACTACGTTCTTTGAGGGACAAACTGGACAACTGATTTCAGATCCTCGATGGTGCATAGATATAAGATGTAGGTATTAGAAAACAACTGTACCTGTCCAGGAGCAGACTCTCAGTTCCGAGTGATACATACA
>NW_025230874.1:0-779 GCF_018294505.1 Triticum aestivum
TTTTTTCTTCTGTTTTGTTTTATTTAATTTCGTTTTGCCACTGTTTTGAATTTTAAACAAATTCAAACAATGCCAAAAACTCCTCTGAATAATTTTATTTGGCTAGATGGACTTTTCCAAAAGCTCATAAAATATTTCAGGGGTATTTGAAATTATATTCTAATTATATGAATATAATTCAAATTCAAATAGCTAATGATTTAAATTCAAAGTCCCAAAAATAAATCCTTAAAAATGTTCAATATTTTGGTTGGGACCAGAACCCTTACCAAAAATTATCAAACATTTAAGAAGAGCCTTTTGGAGCAATGAATGAGATTTCTAGGGTTTTTGCCCCTCTTTTATTTAGGGTTTTGAGGCTTCCAATATTCCTCAATTCAAGTTTCAAAAATATAGACATGATGCACACATGAAGCTAGGCTAGAGCAATGCCAGAAGCTAGGGATGTGACACCAGCCTCCCACTCGGGGGCTTAGCTGGAGTCCAGTACTCGCCTAAGTGTTTGAAAATTCTACCGAGTCGAGAGCGACCCTCCCACTCGGGGGCTTAGCTGCAGTCCAGTACTCGCCGAAGTGTTTGAAAATCCTACCGAGTGGTGAGCCAGCCTCCCACTCGGGGGCTTAGCTGCAGTCCAGTACTCGCCTAAGTGTTTGAAAATCCTACCGAGTGGTGAGCCAGCCTCCCACTCGGGGGCCTAGCTGCAGTCCAGTACTCGCCTAAGTGTTTGAAAATCCTACCCAGTGGTGAGCCAGCCTCCCACTCGGGGGCTTAGCTGCAGT
>NW_025230874.1:789-1301 GCF_018294505.1 Triticum aestivum
TAGTCCAGTACTTGCCTAAGTGAGAAAAATCCTACCGAGTGGAGAGCGACCCTCCCACTCGGGGGCTTAGCTATAGTCCAGTACTCGCCTAAGTTTTTGCAAATCCTACCGAGTGGTGAGCCAGCCTCCCACTCGGGGGCTTAGCTGTAGTCCAGTACTCACCTAAGTGTTTGAAAATCCTACTGAGTGGACAGCGACCCTCCCACTCGGGGGCTTAGCTGCAGTCAAGTACTCACCTAAGTGTTTGAAAATCCTGCCGAGTGGTGAGCCAGCCTCCCACTCGGGGCCTTAGCTGCAGTCCAGTACTCGCCTAAGTGTTTGAAAATCCTACCGAGTGGTGAGCCAGCCTCCCACTCGGGGGCTTAGCTGCAGTCCAGTACTCGCCTAAGTGTATGAAAATCCTACCGAGTGGTGAGCCAGCCTCCCACTCGGGGGCTTAGCTGCAGTCCAGTACTCGCCTAAGTGTTTGAAAATCCTACCGAGTGGTGAGGCAGCCTCCCACTCGGGGGCTT
>NW_025230874.1:1311-2018 GCF_018294505.1 Triticum aestivum
CTAAGTGTGAAAAATCCTAGCGAGTGGAGAGGGACCCTCCCAGCGGGGGCTTAGCTGCAGTCTAGTACTCGCCTAAGTGTTTAAAAATCCTACCGAGTGGACAACGACCCTCCCACTCGGGGGCTTAGCTGCAGTCCAGTACTCGCCTAAGTGTTTGAAAATCCTACCGAGTGGTGAGCCAGCCTCCCACTCTGGGGCTTAGCTGCAGTCCAGTACTCGCCTAAGTGTTTGAAAATCCTACTGAGTGGTGAGCCAGCCTCCCACTCGGGGGCTTAGCTTCAGTCCAGTACTCGCCTAAGTGTTTGAAAATCCTACCGAGTGGTGAGCCAGCCTCCCACTCGGGGGCTTAGCTGCAGTCAAGTACTCGCCAAAGTGTTTGAAATTCCTACCGAGTGGTGAGCCAGCCTCCCACTCGGGGGCTTAGCTGCAGTCCAGTACTCGCCTAAGTGTGAAAAATCCTACCGAGTGGAGAGCGACCCTCCCACTCGGGGGCTTAGCTGCAGTAGAGTACTCGCCTAAGTTTGAAGATCTTACCGAGTGGAGAGTGACCCTCCCACTCAGAGGCTTAGCTGCAGTCCAGTACTCGCCTAAGTTTGAAAATCCTACCGAGTGGAGAGCGACCCTCCCACTCGGGGGCTTAGCTGCAGTCCAGTACTCGCCTAAGTTTGAAAAATCCTACCGAGTGGAGAGCGACCCTCCCACTCGGG
>NW_025230874.1:2028-2599 GCF_018294505.1 Triticum aestivum
TAAGTGTTTGAAAATCCTACCGAGTGGTGAGCCAGCCGCCCACTCGGGGGCTTAGCTACAGTCCAGTACTCGCCTAGGCATGAAAAATCCTACCGAGTGGAGAGCGACCGTCCCAGCGGGGGCTTAGCTGCAGTCTAGTACTCGCCTAAGCGTTTGAAAATCCTACCGAGTGGTGAGCCAGCCTCCCACTCGGGGGCTTAGCTGCAGTCCAGTACTCGCCTAAGTGTTTGAAAATCCTACCGAGTGGTGAGCCAGCCTCCCACTCGGGGGCTTAGCTGCAGTCCAGTACTAGCCTAAGTTTTTGAAAATCCTACCGAGTGGTGAGCCAACCTCCCACTCGGGGGCTTAGCTGCAGTCCAGTACTCGCCTAAGTTTGAAGATCCTACCGAGTGGAGAGCGACCCTCGCACTCGGAGGCTTAGCTGCTGTCCAGTACTCGCCTAAGTTTGAAAATACTGCCGAGTGGAGAGCGACCCTCCCACTCGGGGGCTTAGCTGTAGTCCAGTACTCGCCTAAGTTTGAAGATCCTACCGAGTGGAGAGCGACCCTCCCACTCGGAGGCTTAGCTGCAG
>NW_025230874.1:2609-3568 GCF_018294505.1 Triticum aestivum
AAGTCCAGTACTCACTTAAATGTTTGAAAATCCTATCGAGTGGTGAGCCAGCCTCCCACTCGGGGGCTTAGCTGCAGTCCAGTACTCGCTTAAGTGTTTGAAAATCCTACTGAGTGGTGAGCCAGCCTCTGACTCGGAGGCTTATCTGCAGTCCAGTACTCGCCTAAGTGAGAAAAATCCTACCGAGTGGAGAGCGACCCTCCCACTCGGGGGCTTAGCTACAGTCCAGTACTCGCCTAAGTGATTGAAAATCCTACCGAGTGGTGAGCCAGCCTCCCACTCGGGGGCTTAGCTGCAGTCCAGTACTGGCCTAAGTGTTTGAAAATCCTACCGAGTGGACATTGACCCTCCCACTCAGGGGCTTCGCTGCAGTCTAGTACTCGCCTAAGTGTTTGAAAATCCTACCGAGTGGTGAGCCAGCCTCCCACTCGGGGGCTTAGCTGTAGTCCAGTACTCGCCTAAGTGTTTGAAAATCCTACCGAGTGGTGAGCCAGCCTCCCACTCGGGGGCTTAGCTGCAGTCCAGTACTCGCCTAATTGTTTGAAAATCCTATCGAGTGGTGAGCCAGCCTCCCACTCGGGGGATTAGCTGCAGTCGAGTGCTTGCCTAAGTATTTGAAGATCCTACCGAGTGGTGAGCCAGCCTCCCACTCGGGGGCTTAGCTACAGTCCAGTACTCGCCTAAGTGTGAAAAATCCTACCGAGTGGAGAGTGACCCTCCCACTCGGGGGCTTAGCTGCAGTCCAGTACTCGCCTAAGTGTTTGAAAAACCTATCGAGTGGTGAGCCAGCCTCCCACTCGGGGGATTAGCTGCAGTCGAGTACTCGCCTAAGTGTTTGAAAATCCTACCGAGTGGAGAGCGACCCTCCCACTCGGGGGCTTAGCTGAAGTCCAGTACTCACTTAAATGTTTGAAAATCCTATCGAGTGGTGAGCCAGCCTCCCACTCGGGGGCTTAGCT
>NW_025230874.1:5830-12734 GCF_018294505.1 Triticum aestivum
TGAAAGTCCTACCGAGTGGTGAGCGAGCCTCCCACTCGGGGGCTTAGCTGCAGTCCAGTACTCGCCTAAGTGTTTGAAAATCCTATCGAGTGGACAGCGACCCTCCCACTCGGGGGCTTAGCTGCAGTCCAGTACTCGCCTAAGTGTTTGAAAATCCTACCGAGTGGTGAGCCAGCCTCCCACTCGGGGGCTTAGCTGCAGTCCAGTACTCGCCTAAGTGTTTGAAAATCCTACCGAGTGGTGAGCCAGCCTCCCACTCGGGGGCTTAGCTGCAGTCTAGTACTCGCCTAAGTGTTTGAAAATCCTACCGAGTGTTGAGCCAGCTGTCAGGACCCCGACTCAATGCCACATCGATCTAGCATGTAACACCTCATATCACTTTGCGGCCTCACGCACGGTATTCCCACGGGTGTCGCCTTACCTTTGCCAGGGACCGTTTGCGCCTTTTGGCACACGTATATGACAGTGTCGCTAGCATCCATATGATAAGGAGCCCGGGCTGACATGGCTAGTCGTAAACCCAAAGCGGCACAGACTTACAGGGACAGGCATCCATGACCCAGCATCGAACGTGTCGGTCATCAGCGAGTGAATCCAGGCTGTAGCACTGGGCTAGCAGGACTCCGGTGAACCGGGCTGTAGCGGGCTAACAGGACTCCGGTATTCACCGCGTGACATTTCCCCGAAGGGACAGACACAGGAACGAAGAAGGACACATGCCGGCCAGCCTAAGTGTTCCGGAGCAGTAGCAAGCTACCATGGCTTGGTGGAAACACTAGGAGACATTTCCCCGTAAGAGAGGCTACTAAAGATAAACAACTAGATGGTCAGATCCCACACATACCAAGCATTTCAATAACATACACACAATATGCTCGATATGTGCAAATACAACATGGCATCACAACATGACTCTACGACTCAAGTAATTTATTCAATAGGCTCCGAGGAGCGAGATATTACAAACATGGGTCTCATGACCCAACAATCAGAGCATACAAATCAAAGCACAAGCGGAAGCTATCATGTCTGGGTACAGACATCTATAACTGAAAAAGGCTGAGAAGCCTGACTATCTACCAAATCCTGCCGAGGCACAAGACCGTAGCTGAGGTAACAAGCTAAACGTCAAAGTCCACGTGGAACTACTAGTGAGACCGAAGTCTCTCTGCAAAAACATAAAATAGGCAAACGTGAGTACAAATGTACCCAGCGAGACTTACATCAGAACTAACTACATATGCATCATTATCAACAAAGGGGATGGTGGGGTTTAACTGCAGCAAGCCAGCTTTGACTCGGTGGCTATCCTGAACTACGACTGCAATGTAACTCTTTTGAGGTGGCGCACACGAGTCCACATATTCCCCATATCAATACACCACTATGGATCCGCTCCCGTCTCCCTACGAGAACGCCATCCATAGCACTCACGCTTATCTTGCGTATTTTAGAGTATCCACTTTCACTTGTCTATGAACTGATATAAGCAACCCAGAAGTCCTTTACCGCGGACACGGCTATTCGAATAGATGATATTAACCCTGCAGGGGTGTACTTCTTCATACATGTTTCCACCACTTAGCGTCTGCACACGACATGTGCTCGGCAGACTTCAAGCGAAAGCCGACGTGGGTGTAGACCACGACCTACCTAAACACTCAAGTCTCTAGTCCAGGTTTATCGCCTATTCAGGTTCCATCCATGAGGAGATCCGGCCGGAGTTTCGCTCACAGCCCCAAACGATGTGAACAGGGTTCCCGAGATACCAAACGGGCATCCGGTACACCGTGCCACGTACCTACCGCATCACAGCCCACCCCTACGGTCAGCGCTGTCCACGGCCTCCAGTAAGCTACAAACACCAGAAACTACTTGCAACTCCTGGACAGAGGACAAGGGTGAATAAGAAGTCGAGCCGGGTCATATTTCAGGGCCCAATGTATGGTAGTAACTGAATCATGGATCACAAACACAGAACTCAGTTCCTGAGGACGGCTACAATGAGACAACCCACCATGTACTCCTACATGGCCTCTCACCGCTACCTTTACCAAATCGTGTTCACACACTTAGCTCACACACAGTAGGACATGTTCACACGCTTCTGATTCATCCCCGATGAATCAGACCTGACTCAACTCTAAGCAGTAGCAGGCATGACAAACAAGCATGAATGAGTAGGCACAACAGGGCTCAAACAACTCCTACTCATGCTAGTGGGTTTCATCTAATTACTGTGGAATGACAGGTCATGCAGAGGATAAAGGGGTTCAGCTACCGCAGCAAGTAACAGATGAATCGATGTTGTCCTAATGCAGTAAAAGAGAGCAGGAGCGAGAGAGTGGGATTATATCGGAATGAACAAGGGGGTTTTGCTTGCCTGGCACTTCTGAAGATAACATTGAGTCTTCGTCAGTGTCAACGATCGCATCATCGGTGTCACGTCTATCGAGAGGGGACAATTACCGGCAAATACAGAAAAGACACGATCAATGCAATGCACAATATGATGCATGCTATGACATGGCAATATGAATGTGTTTTGGGCTAATGCACCTAAAACCAGATTAAATGAAGTTGGTTTGAATCCAAGATTCAAATTCAAACTCCATATGGGGTTATTTAAATGTCATTCAATTCATTTGTCCTAAACAGTAGTGATAAGTTGTTCTAACATGCATGAAAATGGTACATATGGATTCCTTGAATTTTTCTGATAATTTTTCGTATATAATTTATTTAATTTGGAGTTACGGTTAATTTTCTATGATTTTTAGAAGTTTTAGGCATTTTCTGGAATTTCCTGAATATAATTAAATCCAGAAAATACTTTATGACATCAGCAGTGCGTCATGCTTGCATCAGCAAGTCAACAGGGCTGCCCCGGGTCAAACCTGACATGTGGGGTCCACACGTCAGTGACACAGGGACTAATCCCGCGTTGACCCGGGCTGGTTAGCTTTGACTAAGCCCTGGGGCCCACTTGTCAGCGTCAGTAGGTGGGGGGGTTAGTGACTAATTAACTAAGCCACGTCAGCCTGCCGGAGTTCTGGCCGGCGGCGACCATTAGCGCGGCGGCGAGAGTGGTTTTGGCCACTCCGGCGACCAAATGGGCCGCGGAGGGCATCTAGGAGGAGCTGGGGACGAGCCGAAGCTCCTGGTGGAGTCAGTTGCGCTCGGGGCGGCCGGAATCGGTGCCGACGGCGAGCGAGGCGGCGGCTGGAGCTCGGGTGTGCTCGGGTTCGGCGTTACACGGCACGGCGAGGTCAGCTGAGGGTCTCTACGGATTACTGGGGTCGTCAGGAGCACTCGAAGGCAACGAGCGCAGGTGGAGGACCCCGGGAGCACGAGGCTCACCGGCCATGGCGGACGGCGGCTTCGGTGCTCGTGGGGAACGGCGCTACGGCACGGAGGGGAGCATGCCGAGTTAGGGGAGAGGGTCAGTGACTCACGGCGATGACGAGGGGACGCTCGGCGAGGTCGGGGACGGTCCGGAGCCGGCGAATTTGACGAAGATGGCCGGCGGTCCCGAGGTTGAAGATGGCATTGAGGGCGGTGTTGTGGCACGTCCGGGGCCTCGTGGCTCGTTGAGGAGGTAGAGGGAGGACCGGCGGAGCTTCCTGGGGCGTCGGTGAGCCGTGGGGTGGCCGGTAGCCACGGTGGCTCTCGTCGGTGGCGGCGGCTCCGTTCGGTCGCGGGAGGGGAAACAGAGGAGCGAGGGGGAGGGAGGTCCAGAGAGCGAGGGAGAAGTGAGAGGGGGTCGGGGCTGCGTGGCGTCGCGGGAGGGACCAGGGAAGGAGGAGGCAGCCAGGCAGGGAGGAGGTGGCCTCCTCGGCCGCGCGCGTGCAAGCACGCAGCTGCTCCCACTGGCAAGAGGAAGACGACAGGGGGGGGAGTAGCGGTGGCGGGCTGGGCCGGCTGGGCCGGTTCTGGTGGGCTGCACGGGTGAGGCCAGGTAAGTCCTTCTCTCTCTCTCTTTTATTTTTTTCTTCTGTTTTGTTTTATTTAATTTCGTTTTGCCACTGTTTTGAATTTTAAACAAATTCAAACAATGCCAAAAACTCCTCTGAATAATTTTATTTGGCTAGATGGACTTTTCCAAAAGCTCATAAAATATTTCAGGGGTATTTGAAATTATATTCTAATTATATGAATATAATTCAAATTCAAATAGCTAATGATTTAAATTCAAAGTCCCAAAAATAAATCCTTAAAAATGTTCAATATTTTGGTTGGGACCAGAACCCTTACCAAAAATTATCAAACATTTAAGAAGAGCCTTTTGGAGCAATGAATGAGATTTCTAGGGTTTTTGCCCCTCTTTTATTTAGGGTTTTGAGGCTTCCAATATTCCTCAATTCAAGTTTCAAAATATAGACATGATGCACACATGAAGCTAGGCTAGAGCAATGCCAGAAGCTAGGGATGTGACAACTCACCCCCACTAAACAAGAATCTCGTCTCGAGATTCAAGCGTAGGGTAGAACGAAGGGGAAACGCAAACTAGTACAATCTTCACGATCCAGGTTGCACTTCATAGGAACGTTGATTCGATCACCATTATTGTCTTGAAGTCTTGCTCTGAGAAATCCTGCCAACATGACCTGGAGGGAAGGAGACTCTAGAAGGGTCGATCTTCTCGAAGATCGAACAACTCACGGAATGAGACATAGCAACATCTCTTGAGCTGGGAGACGAAGCACAGATCTGAAGGAATGGAGTGAGACAGATGACGGGGGTTCACTAGGTAGACAACAACTTCACGCTTAAGGTGGTAATCGGTTGTCAACGTAGCGAGGAGTTGAGTTGCCATGATACCATAACGATACCCCTTAGGGAAAAGGTGACTCGTAGAGATATTCCCTTAAGTGGCAAAAAGAATTACTTTTGATTCAGAGATCATTGAAACTCTTTAAACCAGCCTAAGGCAATCACAAGCGATCATTTGGAGGGGGTCGGTAGAATGGCATACTCGTACTTGGATGATGTGGATTACCTTGTTGAAGACAACGCAATGGATGAATTTACTTATCACCGGAAATGGAAGGGACATTGGTGGTGCAAGCTGGGAACAAAATGCAAATGCTGGGAACGATTCTGGTAACTGGGGAAGAACCCAACAATAGAGAGTGAATTCACTGTTGGAGTGGTTATAGCATAACCGAGGGAATCTGGGGCAATCCCAGCTAGTGCCGATGATAAGACGTAGCGCTTGTGCGTGCTCTCAAGAACTTGAGCATTTCCACAATCATCAAGGTTTTATCAACAACCGCGTCGAGGGTGCTGACAACACAACATACTACCATGATGAATAGCGATGGACGATGCAGATGCGAAGGAGGATAACACTTTCTCAGATTACACCTTAGCGAGGCCAAGGAAACAAAATCTGGACGATCGACCGAGAGACATTTAGCACTCCGCTTCTAATGTTCTCCTTGATGTGCTAGTGTAACCCATTCATAGAAATGGTTTGATATCTAGAACATCAAGTAAAAAGGTCGGACTTCGGGAGCACAAGAATCCATAAGGAACAATTAGGGAGGTAAATCCTACGAAATCCTTATGGGGAGGTGGGCAACTGCTTCAATCAAGATACCACAATAATAGGTCCTTCGGCTGGGTGGTGCTGGCCACGACATCCACCTTACCGGTTATCAAGGGACCAATATTATAGTTCTTGGGAAATGTTCCAAACCATCATATCTGCCTGAGATTCAGATCTGGTTGGTGTCAGGATATTCCAGACTCATCGAGTCTAGGAAGAAAAATGAAAGTTTGCAACACAATTCGACGAGATGATGTTGCGAGATTCTCGGGAAATGAACTACGATAGCAAGCTCCAAAACATGAGCTGGTTCTGCTACAAACATGTGAACACGTTGTCCAAGACAAGCATGACCACAAAGTAGTCTTATAATAAAACACTACCGAGTTCAGGAGGGGGAACCATCAGCGAGGATATCGAAGTTTTGTACAAATCCGTCTGGTACCTTCGGGACTAGCACTTAGAACTTATTAATCTTGAACAAATCAATCAGTGGCTTGGTGTGCTAGGGACCCATATAGAATGGAGGTTGCAAGTCTCCGAACCACAGAATACTTCGCACGTATGCATGACTGATTTGGGATGATTCCAAAGGAAACAACATTGACTTTCTCGAATCCACGGCGGCAACTTGCATCAAATGCACATGGACTGGAGGAAGTCACTTCTTACATCCGAACATTTGCTCCATGAACTAGCATGAAGAAATGCTTTCAAAAGTTTCCAAAACTAACTTAATGTTCAACAACATCATGGAGGAGATAAGAATGTTGTCAATGGGCTCAACAACAACTCAGCAGAATTTCCATATCACTGGACTTCCACCATCGTGTGAACACGGTGATAGCATTGGTCAGCCCCAAAGATATAATGGTGTATGCTCGAGGGATCAACCACGAGTAAGACAACATTACGAACATCGTTGGTTCTGACTTGATTTGACGATAGCCCACACTCAAATCAAAGGATTGATAAGACAATAGGTCCAACAACTGATCACAAGGACCAATCGATGAAGATATCATCTTTCTTCAACACACACTACACAAGAATATCCCTTTGGAACGAACTAAGTCAGGCAAGCTTTTATCTTCCAACTCTCCAAGTTGTTGTCTAGCTTAACCAACTAGCTCAGGGATATCTAACACCGATTCTTGGAGAGAAGGTGGTTCACAAGAAACCAACTTGATCACGAGCTCAACATAACAGTCAGGTGACAGCCTGGTGATACTTTCGAGAAGATATTCGGAAAATCACGAACCACCGATATGTTACTAAGCTCGAGAACAATCTCGCTTTTGAGGGCAAGACGATATGATCAAATGAGTGAGGACTTGACAAGATCCTAACTCA